>NW_022437020.1:4241669-4467110 GCF_009761245.1 Sapajus apella | reverse complement strand
AAGAGAAAGAAAGAAAGAAAGGAAAGAAAGAAAGAAAGAAAGAAAGAAAGAAAGAAAGAAAGAAAGAAAGAAAGAAAGAAAGAAAGAAAGGAAGGAAGGAAGGAGGGAAGGAAGGAACGGGAACAAGAAGAGAAAGAAGAAGAAAAAGGAGGACAAGGAGGAGGAGGAAAACAAAAAGCAGCTGCAGCCACAACCCTATTTTACTTTGTTTTTCAGGGAAGGCTCCCAAGACCATTGTAAGCACTCAGTATAATGACCATTACTTTTTGTTTTGGAACTATTAACCAATTGCTGCTCTCAGAATAAAAATAATCTCTCATAAAATGGTGCCTCAAAGTAGCTCTTTGTCATGCCCAGATCCTTCATTCTCTCAAAGTTTAACTCAAAAGTAAATAATTTTAGTTGGGTCTGGGGTGCTAGCAGTCTTCACTGGGTATGTTGTGACATCCGGATAATTTCCAAATGAAAATAAAAATTGCTAAGTTTGCTTTATTTTATGAGACCTCAAATATACTACCCTCTTAGTAATAAGAAAAATAAACTTATATTTATTAACTTCAAAAATAACATTTTAAATATTTTCCTTTATAAAATTCATCATGTTCTCTTTCCAAATTTTCTCTCATTGGAGAATTAAAAAATTGAAAGAAGGCTACAAGTCACTTAGCTGCTGCCATTCATTTTCCTATTCCTAAAAAGTGGTAATGAGTAATAGTAGATAAATGATATTAACCAACGACCGGGTGTAGTGGCCTGTAATCCCAGCACGTTGGGAGGCTGAGACAGGTGGATCACCTGAGGTCAGGAGTTTGAGACCAGCATGGCCAAAATGGTGAAACCCTGTCTCTACTGAAAATGCAAAAAATTAGCCAGGCATGGTGGTGGGTGTCTGTAATCCCAGCTACTTGGGAGGCTGAGGCAGGAAAATCACTTGAACCTGGGAGACAGAGGTTGCAGTGAGCCGAGATCCTGCCATTGTACTCCAGGCTGGGTGACAGAGTGAGACTCCATCTTAAAAAATAAAAAGATATTAACTAACTTAGGGAATTGACTAAAAGCCAGACTAGGTTTTTTTGTATGAATGATCTCATTTAATTTCCCATCAATTGTATTCTGTAGGTATTGCTAATTTTGGTTTTTAGATTAGAAAAAAAAGCTCTTACTTAGAGGACTTACAGAATTTGTTTAAGGCTCAGCACTGCTGCTATTTTGGCTAAGTAATTTTGTGTTGTGGGGATTGTCCTGTGCATTGTAAGAAGTTTAACAGGATCTCTAGCCCACTAGATGCCAGTGGCAGTCTGCCTCAGTTGTGACAATCAAGAATGTCTTTAGACATTTTCAAATGTCTCCTGTGCAGCAAAATCAAGCCCCAGTGGTGAACCATTGGTTCTAAGTCACGCTCCTGGTTAGTGATAGTGGCAGGAACCCAAGCCTCTTCCATCTTTCTTCACAGCTGTGATATTACTCCAAATATATTTTATATCTTATCTTCCCCATTTCACTCCTGGTATAATTGACTTAAACATTCTTCTTTTTTTTTTTTTCTTTTGAGACAGGGTCTCACTCTGTCACCCAGGCTGGAGTGCAGTGGTGGCACAGTCACAGCTCACTGCAGCCTTGACCTCCAGGCTCAAGTGATCCTCCCATCTCAGCCTCCTGAGTAGCTGTGACCCCAGGTGTGCAACTACACACCAGGCTAGTTTTTATTATTATTATTATTATTTTTATTATTTGTAGAGATGAGTCTCCCAGTGTTGCCCAGGCTGGTTTCAAACTCCTGGGCTTAAGTGATCAAGATGGTTAAAAATGCCCTGGGAGAAATAAAAGCACATGTGTTACCACTAATGTCATTAGTGTAATAAGTTTTAAGTATAATATAACAATTAACCCCAACTATATTTAGCCTACTAATAATTACTGGGGTTCCATGACCTTTGGATTCCAGTGGCCACTCTCAGTTTTCCAGGCAAAGCTATGGCCAAGGAAACAATTTTATTAACACTTCTGAAATGAGTCATCATCTTCTGTATTGTGTACCAATCTACTAGTATTGGTTCTCCCCATAGAACTTTGTTTCATCCTCAAGAGCTAGACATTTGCAATTCTATCAAGGAGGTGATCATAAAGGAAGCCTAGTGCATTATGCGCTTACTAGAGTCAGAGTGCAGGGCATTACATAAGTTATCTCAATTAATCTGCATGCAGAGTATTATTTGCATTTTGCAGATGAGCACACTGAAATTTGCTAAGTACTACTGAAGTTCAGAAGTTAGAAAAATGGCAACACTGACATTTTTGACCAAACCTATACTGTTTCAATTTTCATCACATTAATAGACCTCAAGGATATTTTCTCTGACAAGAGCCTTAAAACTTATAGATACTGTAAAGATTGTTCTACTATCCTCAACTTTGATCACACCTGAGAAGTTGCTACAAATACAGATGAAAGTCTCTGGGAGTAGGGTATAGCGACTCCCTTAACAAAACCTTCAGTGATTCCGAGGTATGCTTAATATCGAGAATCATTGGTTTCCCAAAAAACTTCCTCCACTTTGAGAGGCTGAGACCTCCCTCAATCTCAGTCAGTAATGTGAGCACCTGTGTTCATTTTGAATAAGGGCCAAGTGTTTTCTTCATTTTTTATGTCAAATGTAAGAAGGTCTTCTTGCTTCTAACCTGACTTTGGAGAATATTTTTAAGAATTTCTCCAACTTTCCTATTTCTTCTTTTTTAAAAGTAATATTTTTATTTGAGATATAACTTACAGGACATACAATTTACCCACTTAAGGTGTACAGCACGATGGTTTTTAGGCTATTCACAGAATTGTACAATAATCACCTTTAGTACATTTCTGTCACCTGCGAAGAAATCTCATAATTACTGGCACTCACTCACTTGTTCATTGTACTTGTAGGTTCTCTTCTGATGTCTTACACCTCTTTCTATATTTCTTCATATTGCTAGGCTTGATTCGTACAAGACTCTTACCTGACAGAGGCTGAAGAGAATGGTGTGGTAAGACCAATAATTCTAACTCTGATATTGTTTTTGACACATTTAGTACTTGTATTGAAATTATAGACAACTGTGGTGACTAGTTGTTTCCTTTACAAGTTTTTTTACATTGTTTAGATTCATCATATGAATAACACTGTCAAGCTTGTTTCACTCTAGTTGACTACCTTCCTCAAACTACATTGAAGTTTCCAAAAAAGGGTCTCTTCACACCATTTCATTTTCCCTTTTCATAGTCAATTAGTACTGGCTGCCAATGTTGGGCATGGCAGAAGAGTTGGAGCACTGCCCTTTAGAAAACGCCTTGATGAGATATTGCCATAGAAGCATATGTCATCAAAGTTAACTGAGGCGTCTGTATTTAGGCAAAAGCACAGGCTCAAAGATATGAAAATTGTTTAGCCATACATATCTTTATGATGGCCTTTTAGCAACTGGGTAATGAAAAGGAAATAAACAATAAAACCTGGAAATATTTGAGATTAGAAAATTAATCTGGCAGAGTCCACAAAGTCAGTATTCATAGGCTAATTCCATCTTTATCATACATTTCAAACCAGCTTTCCTAATCATTCATCACAGACCATCTAGAAAGTTCTTTGACAGGTCAGAAGTGTGGCCTTCCTTTCAAAATAATTTAGGGTCTTACCTCCCTCATGCGGGCTACTTGGAAAGCCCCAATAGACCAATAAACACTTCTTTCTGCACAATGCCCTGCCATAATCTATACCACAAAAACATGTCTATTAGTGACTCATCTCTACCATGCTATTTTCTCCATGGCACAATAAAAGTAGTTAATTAGATCACACTAGAATGCCTATCAGTAAACTGCAGAAGTAGAAATGGGCTTCTTTAAAGCTATGGAGCAAATAAAAGGCGCCTTGTGAAATTCTTCTGAAATGAACATTTAAGTACTGGGAAGAAACTTACCTGCATTCATCCCTTTTATCTGCACACCCATCCCTGCTGCTTTATTTTTTAAGTCACCCAGACCTTGTCTTTTCAGTAATGTCATAATCAGCAGGCTGAAAGGAAGGTTGCTGATAATTGTTCTTTATGTTGCTCTTTGTTTAGTATCTGATTCAATACATCTGTGTAGACACCATTTCATCACCTTCTTAGTAACAGAGGTGAAAAAAATCAATGGCAATCAGATTACCTTGTTAACAGAAAGGCTACAGGGTCAGTGTGTTAAGTTCACAGTGCATCACCTTTCATTTAAAACATTTCACTTTTTTTATTATTTATCTTTATTATTATTTATAGCACCAAGCCCAGAGCGTTTCCTAACACAGAGTGTGGCCTTGCATTTGTCTTCGGCAGAGCCAAGCATTTCTGCCACATCACAGATAGGTCGGGGACCTTTGATGCAGGCCGGATTAAAAGCCTGTAGACAGCCCACCGCTGCCATTTCTCACAAAGTGCTTTGGACCAGTCCCGAAGGACACTGGTTGTGAGGCCCATTTTGTGATCTGAGTTGTCATATGATATCGTATCTATTGTCCTGTTTGTTATTTACTGTTGGTCCTTATTAAGATCACTGTTATTATCCATAGCAGCAATGTGCCTTGAGCTATGTAAGAGGTATTATAATGTGTCCAAACAACAAAAGCTCTCAACAGGGAACTTCCAGATAAAAGACATGGCATAGGACTGCACAGGCCAAAACAATGGGGACGGATGCAGGATAGTCATACACAGAGGGTTAGGGTGATTACTGCAGGAGGAAGTGCTTTGAAGAACAGGTGGATATGGGGAGGTTTTTGAAAGTGGAGAAGGATGTTATGTTATTGCAAACATGTTATTGTTTGAGCTTAGTGGATAATTCAACAACATTTAAAAAAATACAAAAGCATGATTGGACCTAAAACTCCAAGATGAAATGAAAGACACAGAAGGCACGTAGGAGAGACAATGGTTTCATTGCAGTTGGTTTGAAGACCAAATAGTGAGGGCTTGACCAGTGCTTATCCTTGATTGTAATGCATGGGTCAAATGTCAGCTGGCCTCTGCTCAATTAGTGGCCCCGCCGTGTCTGTGTGGGATTCTCGAGCTTGAGCTCCTGCCTCTGCATCGGTGGGGAACTGTAGGGCCCTCAGGAGACCCCTAGGAACAGAAATGTTAGCTTAGTTTCTGGAGATGAGGCCCTGGAGCTTGGTATAAGTGAGATAACTTTTCTGGACTATGTTTTGGAAACAGGAATCAAACTTAGATGATGACCTGAGATCATGATAAATATTCAGATTTCATACTAAATCCAGCGGGCCATGCTCACCGCAGCCCCAGAGTGGCTGCCAGGTAGATGCACCGGTTGCTTTCAGAGACCCATGAAATTTAGAAACTTCATTCCACTGATACTTCATAACATTCTTGACAAAGTATGTACTAGGATTTCCTCTTCAAACACAGAAACTGGAAAGCCTAATTATGGAAGTTCTAAGAGGCAGAATAAGGAATTGAACTCAGGCTCATTTGATTGAGAAGCTCTGTTTGTTGCCACAAATTGTTGGTTCTTAGAGTGTGGTCCCCGGACTGACAGCATTGGCATACCCTGGGATCTTGTTAGAAATGCAAAATCTTGTATGGAAGGCTTTGCACAAGTACGTAAAAATGGCTGGACTCATCTTTTCTGGGATCTATACTCTCCCCAGCAAGCTTTCTAGGTCATCACCCATCTACTGAATCAGAACCCTTGGGCATGGGGTTTAACAATCTGTGCTTTCTTAAGACTCTCAGCTTATTCTGGTACACAGTCATTTATACACATTATCAGGCCGGCACTGCTTGTCCTATAGTCTTCAGAATCACTCTGGAATCTTGGTGTTTCAGCTAGCAGAACAGCACAGAGTGGAAGATCTGGAAAGGTCTCAAAACCAGGACTACTGTCTCCTCTCCAATGCCACTAAGACAAAGTCAGAACAATTTGAGTTCCTTAGGAGATGACATTTTGATGTCATTCATGTAAGCATAATTATTCATGATAAGATGCAACATCATAAAGACATATGCAGATTAGGTTAAATGGGAGAACAGTCTAAATAGATAACCAATGATATTTATCTCAGAGCAATAAAAAAAAACTCTTTGTTTTCCCAGAGAGCTATTGCTGCATTTTCAAATTTCAAAGTGACTTTTGTACACTAAATTCCAAATTTCTTACAGAATTCTTAATTAACATTTTTATATTTTAAAAATAAGTCATGCAACCATTGATTAGGACTCTTCAAAATTATCAAATGTTACAAGGATACAAGGATGAGCAGTCCTGGGTTAGATCTTGGTCTAGGGAAGAACAGAACAACCACTTTGTACTACTTTTATTAATTCGCAAATTGTCTTTGGCCTCTTCAGGACAAATCCTTGAGCTCTTCTGATACAATCACAGTCATCTTTGATAATTTCCTTGCTTTCCACTAAACCATTTTTTTGGTTTTATTTTGTTTTCTTGGCACATATAACTCTTTCTTTTTCTTCTCTATCTTTGCTACTTATTGTGATTTAGCTTTTAATAATGGTTTGAATTTTAATTTGAAGAAGATTATGCTGTAAAACATCTGGACTGTAAGTAAACAAACATATATATATATATATATATATATATATGCATACATTATAAACCAACAACTCTGTTTAGGTATCATTTTGGCAGCACATATCTAAAATGTTTGTAGAATATTTTTACCCTTTGGCAAAGCACATATATTTCTGAGGGTCTATCCTGAAGAAATACCCATGAATTTGGAAAGAAGTTGTGTGTGAAACATGACATTATGATTTTCAAGAACAAAATAATGATAAAAACAAAAACTAAAGCCTACAGTCCTAAACTTAGCAAAATGACATGAATTAACTGAGCATCATACAACCGTTTAAATATGTAATTATGAAAATACTTTAACATCTTGTAAAAGTACTTTCATATAATTAAATGTGAAAAAAGCACACTATGAAATTGTCGATACACTGTGATTGCAATTATAAAATACATATGCCTATGATAAGAAAATACCAGATACTAAACACAAATGAATAATAAGTGTGTTGGTAGGTTAATTGTATAATGAACAATTTTTCTTGATTTCTCTTACAATTTCTGTAATTCTGTTATATTAATTTTATAATTTTAATCATATTATTTAAACCATTACAATTGACTCTAGTATCAGATTGGATAGTTGAAATGTATCAATCATCTTTTTATTATATTTCATTATTGTTTATAATCTGTGAATATTATCTGGATTAAAGAGAGATTTTAAAAAAGAACACTCCAAGCTCTTTTAGAGGCACCTGGCTGCTCTTCCAGGTTTTCTCGGTATCTTGTGGCAGTTTCTTCCACAGTGTCGCTCCTTCTGTGCAGCTCAGACACTAAATGATACTAACACTGCCTGTAACGTGTGCCTTGCTTTGACTCCATATGTGCAGGAAGAATTTGGGAAAGCTGCCACTACTAATGGTTTCAGGTTCTGTTTAGTTGTCCTAATAGAACTGCATAGTGGAGACTGAATAAAATGGAACACTGCTATACTTTCCACTGAGCATTATGAAACATATACAGGTAGACATATATACATAGATAAGATGCAAAACTCATTGATACACTCAATGTTTATATACAGATCATAATTCTAGGCAACCAAATCTATGTATCAAATCAAGATAGCACTAATCATCTATACTCAATCAACTATATAAATCTTAACACTTAAGTCCCGTGTATCTTGTACTTTGCATCTCAAATGTGGGTTGAACTAAATGTTAATAAAAGTAAAACCAGTAAATCTTGGAAATCTGCAGCTGGTGCTGTCCAGTCAAGTGTCTCTAATTGCATCTACTGGTATGATAGAAAAATAATGAGTTAATAGCAGGAAGATAAGAGAGTGAAGCTCATTTGGCTACACATGTACAAAGTTGCTAGCCTTTATCAACTCAACTTGTCTATTCTTTTCATGTTAAAAAAAAAGAGTATAAAGCCTTGCTTATTTTGCATTTTCACTTGAGAGCATAGTGGAAAATTTAAAAAGTCACTTTTCTTTTCTTTCTTTTTTTTTTTTTTTTTTTTTTGAGACGGAGTCTCGCTCTGTTGCCAGGCTGGAGTGCAGTGGGGCGATCTCGGCTCACTGCAACCTCCTTTTCCTAGGTTCAAGCAATTCTCCTGCCTCAGCCTCCCGAGTAGCTGGGACTACAGGTGCATGCCACCACACCCAGTTAATTTTTGTATTTTTAGTAGAGACAAGGTTTCACCATGTTGGCCAGGATGGTCTTGATCTCTTGACCTTGTGATCCGCCTGCCTTGGCCTCCCAAAGAACAAGTCACTTTTCTTATTGAATTCAAGAATATAGAACTTTATCTACACTGCTCTTTTCCCCATTACTGCCATTTTCTCCATTACATTATTAAGGGTTTACACCCATCTTCATGTACTTGTTATAACTGCTTTCATTGGTTGAGCAAAATGACAAAATCTCACCAGAAATTTTATTTGTGCTGCCACAGTTAAACCTTATTTATTCTTTCTGTCTATAACTGCAGGCTTCATATATACTTCAGTCAGTTAACTTATCACCTTGTGCTGAAACAATCTACAGATTTACCTCTCTATTACTTTGCTTTTTAAGTTCCTTAAAGTTGAGGATCTTTTTTTTTCCTGCCTGGGGTGTACAATTTCAGGATTCAGCATGGTTTTCAGATGATCTTAAGCACTTGTAGAATATTTGTGCAAAGTCTTTTGAGAAGACAGTTAATCAAGTTGATTGGAATAAGAAATGTTGGGTATAAATTAAAGATTGAAAAAGATGAGAGAAGACCTTAAGTGATGCTTAAATTCGCCAGCCTTTATCCCAAAGTTTATTTATCCCAATGTTTATTGAGGAGGAAATGAACCATGTTTTAGGAAGATTTGTCAGAGGGAAAGCAGTGTAAGTTCTGAAGGAGAAAGAAGCTAGGAGACTTCCGTAAGTTAACAGGGCCTCAACCACAACTGTGAATGAGTGAATAAAAATTCAAGGGGCAATGGATGAGAACTTACCAAAGATATGTCAAAATACTACTGTAGTATTGTCTCTGTCTTTAAATACCAGTCACTTCTTTTCAGATGCTGTGATAGATTCCAAGGGCTAAGCCTATCTTGTTAACTTTGTTGCACTAGATCTTGTCTAAGTTCTAGAAGTTCTGATGGTCTAACTCATCAGGAGCTAGATATAAATGGGTTTATTCTTTAGTAAACAGTACTGCTTAAGCAAGAATCTCCTATCAGCAATATGGATGCCCCTCTCAGCCATATTTATTAGACTAGTGTGATATTGCCAAATGAGGTCATTTTGATGAAATAAATTGGAAGTGCACTTTAGAATTTTTTAACTAAAAAAATTATCTCAAAACAAAAATTCATCAACATCTGACACCTTCTTTAAATCTACTTAAGAAGTGTATTTTTAAAAATTTATTTAGGGAAAAAATTTGTTAAATCCCAAAGGAAGAAAAAAAAATGGTTAAATCACAAGAGACAAGAGGCAAATGATTGATTACATTCAACAAGGTTTTCATTTTTTTTCATTGATGTGTGTTTAAGCATCTTTCAGATTTAACTGAATTTCAGGTTGAATATATGTAACTACTAGGAACCTCTTCACCACAGAATCCCATGGCTGGAGTCATTTTAATTAATTAAGGGTTACAGACGCTAGTAACGAGTTTAGGCTGTGGAATGAAATAATTTCCTGAAGCGGCAAGTTTCTCCTGTGTTTTCGCTTCCTTCATCTGGATTAGGGCAGGCAGAAATGGAATCTTGTCAATAGATTTTCAAAAGCCTTAACCCTAGGATGACTTCAAACCTAAATCTAATGACTTGTATAGAAAAGTAAGGAAAAATAAGTATTAATAACTAATATCATAAGTAAAAAATATTCACTAGCACTTTGGGAGGCTGAGGCGGGTGGATCATGAGGTCAGGAGTTCAAGATCAGACTGGCCAACATGGTGAAACCCCGTCTCTACTAAAAAATACAAAAATTTCCTGGGCATGGTGGCTCATGCTTGTAATCCCAGCTACTTGGGAGACTGAGGTAGGAGAATTGCTTGAACCAGGACGCAGGAAGTGGAGGCTGCAGTGAGCTGAGATTTCATCACTGCACTCCAGCCTGGGCTACAGAGCAAGACTCCATCTCAAAAAAAAAAAAAAAAAAAATCACATAGAAGCAAAAGTAATTCACTCCCAGTTGGGAGGTTCTTTCAAGTTTTTGAAATATGGCTAAGAAAAGGAATCAGTACAAATTTTTCCACCTCTACAAAGCTTATAGAATATTGAAGAAAATCCTGTTTCTTGTTGGATTCTTCTTAACACCTAATGTAAAATAATTTAAGGACAAAATAAGAAAAAATTTCTCCAAATAATTTATCTCTCTCTCTCCATGTATATACATATATACACACATATATATACATACACACATATATATGTTTGTATGTGTCTTTGTGTGTAGATCTATTTAATCTCTTTGAAAAGTCCAGTACTATACTAATTAAAATCAAGAATAGTAAGAATACTATGACCCTGTCCTCAAGCAGTTTATAATCTTGATATTTACTTATGTACACAAAAAACACTTAAATAAAGCAACAATGTATAGATTAGAAGGAAGGAGATAAGAAAGAGATGAAATTGACTAAAATTATGTGATGCTTACTTAGTGGCAGATTCTGTGCTAGAAAATTTTAACTAAAAATTATTTTTAATTACAAAATAAAAATAATTTTCTTACATTTTCTAAAATTCAGAAAACACATATGACAATAAAGGAAATACAAATCTATAAATTCACTCTCTGAAGTTAAACATCAGCGTACATTAACATTGAACATGTGGCAGTTCGTTCAGAATTTCCTATGCCAGTGGGGGCATACCACTACATACTAATTACATCACGTAACAATTGAAGGGAATTTTTGCTTCACAAATCATGAATACTTTTCCATGTCATTAAATTTTTTTCTTTAATATCATTTTAAATCTCAAAAATATCATCCTTTATGGATATGCCATTATTTATTTACCTAATCTACTAGGTACTCTTCTTAAGTTGTCTCCTTTAATTCCAGCAATTTCTACTTTAAAAGTAACTTTCCCACCTTATGCATCTAGGTAGTTATGACAGTAGTGACAAAAAATTAATATTATGTTTGATTCTAAAGCTCCTTGTTTGATTCTAAGTTCCTAGAAAATGGTATTATATGCTAGCCATCCTCTAGACTAGTGCAATGCACATAGTAGAATCAGTAGTATTGATGGGTGATCACCTAACTTCAAATTGAGTACAAACATATTTATGTTAGTTTGTATGCACACAGGGAATAACGGAGGAGGGAACTGCCTTAACTGATGTATTAACTTGCCAGTTTTGTAAGTAGTAAGAAAAGTGGAGAATTACAGTTAGACAAGTAAGAAATAATTTTATTCTGGCTGGGTACAGTGGTTCACACCTGTAATCCCAGCACTTTGAGAGGCTGAGGTGGGCAGATTACAAGGTCAAGAGATGGAGACCATCCTGGCCAACAGGGTGAAATCCCATCTCTACTAAAAATACAGAATTAACTGGATGTGGTGGTGCACTCCTGTAGTCCCAGCTACTCAGGAGGCTGAGGCAGGAGAATCACCTGAACCTGGAAGGTGGTGGTTGCAGTGAGCTGAGATTACACCTGGGTGACAAAGTGAGATCCGTCTCAAAAAAAAAAAAAAAAAATTATTCTATAAGTTAAAGAGACACATGGCCAAGCAAAAAGTAAATTGGTTTGAACATATGGAAATTAAAGACAAACTATTGTATTAGATGGGATTTTGTAAAAGAAAGCGATGACATAATGAAAGCCAAGGAAAGAAAACAAATGGGGTAATAAAAGAAATATTATTTATTAGGAGTTATGTTATTGTTATTAGTTACGCTAGAAGGAACGTAAGAGAGAATAACAGGAAACAGATTTACCTTCTTGCTTGGAAGAGAAACCCAGAAAAGTCAGACAAAATATGCAAAAACAATGGTTTTTATGATGTCGAATGCTAGATAATGAAGTACAGTAATTAGTAAGAGACAAGTAACAAAGAAGATGAGTCTTGTGACTGCCTCAGTTTACTTTCTTGAGAGAGTTCCTTGGCTGTGTCACAGTGGCCATAAGACAGGCAGACCATGGCCAGCTTCCTGAGCTGAGACAGAGATGAACATCAAGAGAAAGTAATTTGGCAAGAGCCATAGAGTATAGAACTGAAGCAATAGGGAATGGCAGAGATCTGCAGAGGACTCTTCTTCAGTGCCTGTGTGAGAGGAAGCCACTCAAAGCCAGGAAAGAAACTGCCAAAAAGGGCCAGAAGAAACAGTACCCAGTGTTTGAATAGGATTGAGAAGAGTCTCTGTCCCTTATTGCCAGGTTGGAGATTTTATTGTTGGGTAGAGTATTTAAAAGGGGCATTAGTGGGGAATAATTGGCTCTAGAAACTGCTCTGGCCTTGCCTGTCAAATATTAAAAACGAGACACACACACACACACACACACACACACACACACACACAGATTTCTGAGTAACTTAACTGCATCCTAAAAGAGAGCTCAAGAATATTCATAGTGACAAAAAATGACTCAATACGCAACAAGGTAAAATTCATAATGTCTGGCATCTAATAAAAAATTACCAGGAAGGCAAAGAAGCAGAAAAACATAAACTATCATCATGAGAAAAATCAATCAATTAAAACCAGCCCAGAAGTAACACAGATTAGAACTGGCAGACATAGACATTAAAACAATTATACTGCATTCCATATGTTCAGATGGTAAGTAGAAACATGGAGATGTAAAAATGAACCAAATCTAAATTCCAAGGAACAATTTTACAATGTCTAAGATAAAATATACACTGGGCGGGTATATTAGTCAGTGCAGTCTACTATAACAAACTGCCAGAGACTGGGATACTTAAACAACAAACATTTGTTTCGCACAGTTCTAGAGACTGAGACTCTGAGACATAGGAGCCAGAAGATTTGGTACCTGGTGAAGGATCTCTCTGGTTTGCAGACATCTGTCATCTTGCTGTGTCCTGGTGTGGAGGAGAGAGGGAGCTAACCCTCTGGTCTTTTCTTATAAGGGCACTAATCCCATCATGAGGACTCTACCTTTGTGACTTGAGACCTAATTACCTCCCAAAGGCCCTACCTCTAGATACCATCACATTGGGTTCGAAAGAACACATTGAACTTATGGTTTCAACCATACAAACTTGAGGGGGAAGAAAAATATTCAGTCCACAGCAGTAGGATTGAAAGCAGATTAGATATGATAGAGAAAGCAATTAATGGATTTTAAGACATAGCAATAGAAACATTCCAGAATTAATTTACAGGGGGAAGCACTAGTGTTGATCAGGGGATAGAAAAGGCATAGACCACAGCCTTATAATATATTCTGCAGGAAAGGCAGGGCTTGACAGAGTAAACAGTTTAAGATTGGCTAGTTGGAATAATTCCAACAGGCTTTGTGGAACAGGGGTCGCCCCAGGTTGTCTGCTACATGGCCCTGGGTTGATAAAGGGTAGAGGAAATATTGGCTTGATGTGTGAGAGTTAGATCAAGGAGGTGGTTGTGGTATTGTTCTGGATTGTGTAGTTTGTATATGAAAGGTAGGCTCACTGGCAAGTTGTTTTCCTTCTCTAGGAATCTGCTGATCCTAGGAGGGACATTCCCTCCCCACCCAGCAAGGACTCCTAAGGATGTCAAAACAACATAAAACACAGAAAATTAAAAAAAAAAATGCATAATACAGTTGGTCCTCTGATATCTTGACAACAGATTAAGGAAACTTTGGGGTGATGATTAAGGAGACATTTAGAAAGTAAGACATTTGTTGCTTTAAACAGCATAGAAAATGTTTTATCATTAAAACAGAAAGAAAGAATATAAGTAGAAGTACAAAGAGTCCTTGTCGTCCCTCCCATTGCTAAGTTTCCCATTTTTACAGCATTAACCAGGAAGATAGAGCTGAAATTTTGGGGAGTCTCTAACAATATTTTGATGGAGTTGTAAAACGTATTGGAAATATGCTAAGATCAAGGTGCCACGTCCATCAGTTATGATATTGGAGGGTATGAACTCCTAAGTTAATAAAGATTAGGGTTATTTTTGCATAATCAAAGGGAATGAATGGTAATGGCTGGTGATGCAAGGCTGTTTGCAGTGAGTAGTGTAGTCGGAAAAGGCACTACTCCTCTCCTGAAGGGTCGAGAATTGACTGATATAAGGTAAACGCATAAAATGGATTAGTATTGAGCAACAAAAAAAATAAACTATTGACCCATGCGAAAACATGGCTGAATCTCAAAGTAACTGTACTGAGTGAACAGAGAAAGAGCATGCACATTGAATGATTTTATTTATATAAATTTCTGGGAAATTCACATTAACTGGTACGACAGAAAGCAAATTAGTGATTGCTTGAGGGTTGGGGATAGGCAGGGGGTGGGTGGCAGGGAGAAAGCTCAAAGGAGGGCAAATAAACCTTGGTGGTGGTGGATAGATGTACTATCTTGATTGTGGTGATGATTTCATAGGTGTATATGTGTGCCAAAATGTATCAAAATGTGCACCTTCAATTTAGTAAAGCAGTTTTTAAAATAGCAATTTAGGAGAGATACATGGAACAACTATTGTATTGTTGGCATCGTAAAATCCAAAGCCTGAAAATCACACCCCTCAATAAAAAAGAATGGAGAGAATATCACTTAAATATTTTTAAAGTCAAGAAGAAAATGTGTTGCTTTTGATAGATAGGTATGTAGATGGAATGACTAGTGGCAAGTGATAGATGAAGAGATGATAGGCAGATGATAGAGATAGATAGAGATTGACAGATTGATTGATAGAGACAGATGATAGGTGACAGACTGATAGAGATAGACAGATTATAACTGATAGATGAACAGATGATAGATAAATGATAGATGGAGACAGATACAGATAAGATAGATAGATAGACAAATAGATTGATAGGAATAGACAGATTGGTAGATTGACAGGGATAGACAGATAGACAGATTGATAGGGATAGATAGATAGATAAGCAGGAAACTGCATAGTTAAAACAAATGAGATGTCCTTCTACTCAGCTATTTAGCTATCACAATAAACTACATAATGTAGGAGGATCCTCATTTTACAGAGTGGGAAAAGTCAGGTAGAGGGGGTCAATGCCTGAGGCTGTAAGGGTCCAGGAAGTGAATGTCTGAGCCCCTTTGCATTATGTCTCCTGTCTGTGATACAGCGAGAAAGGGCTGGAGGGCTGAGAAGGAATCCCTCCTCTCCCATCCCTTATGACAGAGCTTTGTCACTCTCAGAAGACACTTAACAGCAGACTCATATTTCTCATTTAACCCCTGTAAGACTTTAACCATGGGTACCCAGGATCATAACATGAATTTGTTGAAAGTTCAGAATGTTCTCAGCATATGATACAGCAACTCTGCAGGGAGATTTTAGTTCATTTTGTGGCACTTCTGCTGCTCTAACAAGATATACAATAGCACTGAACTATTCATCGGATGATTTCCAGGAACAAAGCACTTTGCGGATCTATTAGGAAGCCACAGGGTCAATGCCTAATGCTTCTTCTGCACTCAGGATTTGAACTTTACAGTTTTCCATTCTGGCCAGGCTCTAAGGGAAATAATAAGGCTTTTAGTTTGGGAAAGAAGTATGAAGAAACAGTTATAAAATTTCATAATGGGAGATAGCGTTTCCCTTATTAAGTCCCCAAAACTTTTACCACCGAACATCACTCTTGGCTTCGAAGAGCAAGACTAAAATAATTATTTGGTGGTTCTTTTTTAAAGTGAAAGATTAAACCAAGTGAAAAAAGTTGTAGAGCAGAAGGAAAGCCTCCAATAATTTACAGTGTGTAACACTAATGTCTCCCTAGGAAAAGAAAAAGCAAAAGTTTCAGTTAATTGTGTTAGTTTGGTGTGTCTGAATAGTTAACTAACTAAAAAAATTACCTGACTATTCAAGAATTTTTGTTTCTTAGTTTTTCTACTTGTGCCTGCCCCAAACCAATGAGACCCTGGGCCCTTATGCAAGGCTAAAGTAATAGAGAAAGGGGGAGTCTAATATGAAATTCTGAAGGATTTGTGTGTGCAACAATAAAGAATTCATATGCTATATATATTTTTTTCTTTCTTTCTTTTCCTTCTTTCTTTCTTTTCTTTCTTTCTCTTTCCTTCTCGTTCTCTTTCTTTCTTTCTTCTTTCTTTCTTTTCTCTCTCTCTTTCTTTCCTTCTTTTCCTTCCTTCCTTCCCTTCTTTTTCCTTCCTTCTTTTCTTTTCTTTCTTTCTTTCTTCTTTTCTTTCTTTCTTTCTTCTTTTCTTTCCTTCTTTTGAGATGGAGACTCACTCTGTCATCCAAGCTGGAGTGCAGTGGCATGATCTCAGCTCACTGCAACCTCTGCCTCCTGGGTTCAAGCGATTCTCCTGCTTCAGCCTTCTGAGTAGCTGGGAATACAGGTGCATGTCACCACGCCCAGCTAATTTTTGTATTTTTAGTAGAAACGGGGTTTCACCATGTTGGTCAGGCTGGTCTCAAACTCCTGACCTCGTGATCTGCCCTCCTCGGTCTCCCAAAGTGTTGGGATTATACTCGAGAGCCATGACACCCTGCCTATATTTGATTTTTTACAAGTAGGATAGCACTTACATTATCAAGAAGGTGAAAATACCACAAATTTGACTCTGACATTCCTACTATTCTTAAATTATCAAGTTAAACGTCAGACAGAGAAAAATGTTACCATCCATTTATAAGAGAGTTTTGGAGACGTCTAATATTCTAAGAGTTGTATAGAGGTGGGGACCAGGAGGTTGTTTTCACATATAACTGGATTATGTACTCATCCAATTCACATTTTGATTAGTAAATCTTTCTACAGTAACTAAGGTCCTTTATTTTATCAATGGGGCATCATAGTCATTGTCCAACTCAGGTTGTAGCACCATGAGGAACTTTCTCAGGGATTCTGTGGTTATATCATGAAAATCTATAAATATATCCCATATATCCTTGATTCTAGTTTTTTTTAAAAAAGAGGAGGAGCTACCATTATCTATGATTTGTATCTAAAGCCTCTGGAATATTTATGTGTGCATTATCTCGTACTATTACTATAGTCTCTAGGGTTCAAAAACATGTACTTACTTATAAATGATTAAATTAATTAGGTAAGTTCTGTAATTTAGAATCTCATTTAATTTTCACAATAACTCCATGTGGTAAGTATTATTATTGCTTTTTTTAAATACAGATAAATCTGAGGCATTGACAAGATATGTAAATTTGTCAGGATTACAAAGCTAGTTGATGCTAGAATTATGGTGTGAATTCAGAAATTATGATTTTAATAGCCTGAATGTTTAATTACCACCCTGTGTTTCAGAGATAGTCATTCTCTAATGGTTTATGAGATTTACAGAAAGGTTGTACATTGATCCTATATATCATCATGAAAAAAACATTTATTGTAAATAATCAAACTGATTCAAGAATTTGTTCCAGCACTAAATGTATTAATTTGTATGCATGATTCTATCTTGGTTTTGAAAAAAATCTATACACATAATAAATTATTATTATTACCATGTGATTTTATTTAGAACTGTAATAACTATTAAAATATTTTTTTAAAAAATTAAAATAAATTTTAATTTATTTCTGATGAACACCGTAGAAGAGACTTTATGCCACTTTGACCTTCTACAGGCTTTAAATTTTAATCGAACTTTAAATAGAACAAATTTAAATATAACTCCATAGTTGAAACTAACAGACACACACAAAAAGAGGAAGTGTCATTGGATATAGTAATTGTGTTGATAAAGATGTTGCTATATCAATAAAAAAGACTATCTTTGTCTCTAAGTCTCACTTTTGCTTGTTACACAATGATATCCTACCACCTGCAGAATGCTAAAAACCAGCAATGCTGTGTCTGTGGTTCAACAGCTCCTAAAACTGTTTACTTGAAGTAACAATACTTTCCACTGTGCATTGTAAGTGAAGAACTGAAATTAATGTAGTACCATTGCATTTAATTGGAAGATTTAGTCAGGCAGGCAAGAAAATCCCCTAACCAGAAATAGCGACGTGTGGGCTAGCAGTGTTCTAGCCACTAGTAATTGCTTAATGGTACAGAGAATCGTGGTGAAAAGCCCATGAGTTATTCTTACTATTAGTGTAAACTGAATTCAAAGCTTTGGTTTGCTTGCTTGGGTATTATGTGCACTTATGAGATTAGATTAATAATAGCCCAAACGGGTTCTGTTATGGCAAGTATAATCTTACGTCTCGTGGCTTTAACCATATTATTTCAGCAAGTCCTAGGTCTTAAATGAGCCTCATTATTACAATCTAAGTGACTTTGAATGAATTCAATCTTATAACAGAAAAATGTCTAAACCTCCCCTTCTATGTCCCCCATTTTTCTATGGTTCTATAACACTACCCCCATATTCAGAACTTTGAGGTATCTTATAATCTATTCTTCACTGTAAACACCTTGACTCACTCAATTTTCAGTACGTTCACAGCTCTCTTCATTCATGTAGACTCTTTTCTATCTTTGTCCACAGGTACTTATTTGTGTTAAACCCAGTCATCTTTCTCGATGGAGACTAGAACCACAATGGTAGGCATCTGGGATGCCAGACCTGGGCTCTCTAGTTTCTTCAGTTACAATGGTCATATTTCTTTTCCTCAGATGGTTCAAGAGACTCACCCTGCCTTTTCCATCAAATTGTAACTCAATTTACCTGAATAAGCAGTTGACATAACTTTTGCCATTACATGCTTTCTTAATTTATTTCACCCTTTTCATTGATCCATATTTGTTAAGATCATCTTATAAGGGTTTGCAGCCCTAACACCTAGGAATACCATTAGATATTTCCTTCATGCCTCGTGCTTTAGGACCAATCCAGCCAATCACAGGTCCCACCTAGTGCTTGTTCACGCCTGTCACTGCCTTTTTATGCCTATGGTGTTCACTTCACTTCAAGCCCATGGCACTGTATGCCCATATAACTACTCATTTCTGGAATGGCCATGCAAACTCATCTCCCTTCTCCTATTTGCGTATGGAGAAGGGAGATGAGTTTGCCAGTCTAAACTGCCTTAAACAAACAAACAAACAAACAAAAATCCAACTAATGATTTAATACATACAGGCTTCAGAGCACTTTCTCACATTATTGTTATAATGCAGGTTTCCCCAACTAAATGTGTATTCAAGAGCTTAGAATGTCTCAAGTGGAGGAGGCTTGTTTGGTAAGCCAAAGATAGTGTATTGCCTATAACTGGGGGCTGGTGAGTGAATTGCCTCTTCCAGTTCCACCGTATGTCCACCTCCATCTCATAATTTCCCTTGTCAGAAAAGGTACAGCATCATTAGGATGACAATATATACATAAGGTGTCATTAAAGAGTCTAATTCACAGCTAAAAATATGTATGGGAAAAAATAAAGTTCAAAATGATTGCCCAACAACCATGAAGTGTTCAAATAAGTTATATTGCATCACTGAATCATATGTGTTATGTTTTCAAAGATAATTTATTGCCATAAAGAAATGCGCATGATACAATGTCCTAAAAATGATATAACTGTAGTAGTCCTATTAGCTCTGAGCCTTCACTGAATGCTTATTTACCTGTATTTCCTTTTTAAAATTTTCACTGCAAGAGCAAGATATAAAACTGTTCAAAATGAGAATGTTTTTACTTTACTGCATTTTTTCTAAATTTAGTAAAAGAACACTATATTAGTTTATTAGTCAGAAAATATTATTTCAAAAAGCTAAATATTAATTCTACTGCAAAAATGATGAAGCATTTCATTTATATCTTGTCATAGAAATCTTCTAAGTGCCCTTAAAGGATCATTAAACACACCTTTCTATTATCGCTTGTACGCTTCACTCAAATATATATAGCCATTACTAAAATGTGAGTTTCTTGGGGGAAGAGTCAAGTCTGTGTTTTAATACATTGCTAGACACAATAGGCCTTCACAGAACATCCATAGGCACAAAATTATCTCTGGTGATCCAGATAAGAAACGCCTGTTTTCTAAATTTTCTACAATCACATAGGTAGCAAGAAAAAAAGTATTTTAAAAGTAATTTTGATTGTTTCTAGTGAAAACTATCAAGAGGAAAACAGTCAAATATGGAAAATGTGCCTAGAAGTTGAGTCCTCTTATTCACAATGTGGATATTAATTTATAATATGAAAGAATACACATGCATATCTTAAAAACTGAGAACATCCGAAGTAAAAAGTAGTGTCCTTTTTTTTTAACAACCCCACCAGACTCTAAATGCAACTAGCATACATAATTTCTTATGATTTCTTCCAGAGGTCCTAAACATTCATGAATGTATTAAATTATGCAAAACACATGGAGATACAGATGTATTTGTTTATATTATTTAAAATAGTAGAAATAGATATATATGAAAACTTTGTGTACATATGAAAAATATGTGTATACATCTAAATATATACATACTTAATGAAAATATGTACACATCAGAAAAATAAATCCTGTTGTACTTGATTTTTTAATTTAACATATCTTGCAATCTTTCTTTTCAGAAAAGTGCATTATTGGGCATTTTATTTTCTTATTTAATGTATCTAGCAACCTTTCTATTCAGTGGACTTTATTATAAAGTAACACCCCTTTATTGACAGAACTTTGGTTGCTGATGAATTATTCTTAACACTTTTTAAAAATATATATATAATTTATACATGTGTGTTTTATACATATAAAGTTTATATGTGTATAACACACATGTATAAATTATATATGAAAGTTAAATATATGTATTTGTATGTATATGTGTACCTGCGTGTTTCTGTTTGTATAACTTACAGCACTTTTAGTAGAGTACTGTTTTTAAATATGGAAATGCATTAATAAATTGCTCCCCAGAAAGTTTATAGGAAGTGGCAGCCTGGCTCCACCCACTTCAGCACTGGAGAGAAACCAACCTTAGCATTTGTTTCATCAGAGAGATAAAAAACGGTAACCTGCTGTTATTTTAATTTGTAATTTAAAATATTCTGAGTAAAACTGAGCATCTAAATATATTTATTGGCCATTTGTATTTACTTCTTTGTAAATTGCTAGTTTTCTGTCTTCTTTATTGATTTGTTTGAGCTTTTATTAGTTAAAATAATAGCCCTTTGTGAAAAGATAAATTATTTTTCCCCTGGATTGACTCTCCTTAGACGTCTAAAAATTATAGTGTGTACTAGTTACCCAGAATATTTTTAATCACATATATCTAGCATTTTCTAGTATGTGAATTTTGTGTTTATTAGGCCGATCTACTCACCCCAAGATGATTTCTTTTTAAATGGTTTATTGATTGATTGGTGCATCTGGATTTTGGTTTTGTTAAGTTTTTCCATATAATTAATCCCTTTCCTCTCTCCCCTTCTATGTCCCTTCTAAGAGCCACACCTGAGGCGTGAATTTTCTGTAGCCTCAGGATTTGATGCAACCTCAGTGGCCAGAACTGATATCTGCCCTCTCCTCTTGTTAAATGTCTAATGTCAAGATTGGCTTCTCAGTGACATACCTGACTCTAGTAGGAGGTACAGCGTGGGCCCCTGGAAACTTATTTGTACCAGCGATAGCATGGATTGTTTACTTTCCTCTTCATTTTCACTTCTCATTAACTTAAGTGGCAAAAGACTTTTGGCTTCTCCCTTGGTGGTGCAAAAGGCTGGGGGGACCCACATGTGGGTCTCTCTACACTACATATCTCTCTGTCCCCCTTAGCTGATCCTGAGACTCTGCAGTGCCTCCCAGCTCAGAGCTTCCTACAGTATCTCCTGCCATCTTTACTTAATGATGTGGATGATTGGAAGCTTCTGGCCACCACCCTTTCCACAGTCTGAGTACTGCTGATGTCGTTTGGCCATTGCTTGTTTGTTTTCATTACTCTCTTGTAGCGATGGCAGGGGGTGGGAGTGGGAAGCATCTGAGATCTGGCTTTACTCCTCTATCTTAAATAACAGGAAGTTCAAACTATTGTAATCATTTTAAAATCATCCACTGCCATGGGAAAATGGCTAAAATAAATAGCCCACAGCAATCACTTCTATAAAGAAAATTGTGTCTCTTGAGAAAAGATACTAAAATCCAAGGAAATTTTCAAAAGGAAATTTCAATCAGTGTTATTAATTGGTCCATATTCAGATAGGACTATTTCTTATTCATATCTTTGGAAGTGCCAATCCTTATCAAATTCTTCAAAGAATACCTAAACCTGAAAGTATATAATATTAATTCTTTTTGTTCCTGCTTTCCATCACCACAGAATCTGGCAGAAATAACATAAAAAAGTTATAAACCAAGGATACTAACATAGCAATGTAATACATGAATTTTTTTCCCATGGCAATTCAACAGCTGTTCTATGGGTATCAAATATCTCTAGCATTAAACAATACAGGAAATTAATAATTTCAAGCACAACTTAGATCACTGCTTTACTTATGAGTTTTCAGGCCCAATTCAGATTTTAAGTGTATGTGAGCAGCTTTTAAATAAATGTTAAACAACTTTTAACATTTATCCTTTCCAACGCTCTCCTTTTCTTTCTCCTTTCCAAAGTCTGCTCTAGAAATAATTTGACAACATTAAATATGTAAGTATTATAATTTTTGTATTAAAGCCAGTTTCAAGTTTTTAATATAATTTTTGTATTAAAGTCAGATTCATTGGAAGTCTATTCTTTACCTATTTTTCAAAATTCTTGATGTCTCTTTCCATTTAGAACAGTTGCATTTTCACAAAGCTGTTTGATGTGGGTTTTTGTTTTTGTTTCTGTTTAACAGATAGATAAATCTGAGTTCAGTGTTTAGTTTCTGACTCTATATAAGCTTCATGTTTCTCACTTATACAAGGCCTGTGGAAGATGCCTTCCAGGACAAATTTTCTTCTGTACCTTCAAAGATGAAAGACTTCTACCAAAGGGATAAATTTTGCCTCAAGCTTTCAAAAATGTGATATCCAAGTTCATTACTTGTGCTGCATTCCAGTCAACTGGAGTCAAATCCATGGAAGAGAATCACCACCCAAGACCTTGTCTGCCATTTAGAAAATGACTTCCCAAACTACAGAAGGTTAATTTGGAGCCTACCTCTCCATACATGGATTTGTTTTTCTCTCTGAGGAGTCCAAGCCAGCGATAACCAGGGCACTATCTTGTCAGATGCTGATATTTCTGCTGTCAAAAAAACAAAAACAAAAATAAAAACGAATAACTTTTTTTCCTCCTCAACCTCCGATACAAGGTCCCAAACTACCGCCCTGGGCCTGTGGGTTCCTCGCAAGCTACCAGATTGTGCAATGTACTATCACAGACTGTCATATTAGAGGCCTGTTCCAGTCACATCCAATAAGTAATCTGGCATGAAGAAAAGTTAACTGAATTAGTGGCCAGTTGGGACACTTTGTGACCTACTCTTCGGGAACCAAGTCCTCTGAACTTTTCCATTCTGCTTTGCCTTCATACTTTAATAGGGATCGAATCTCCATTAACAATTGAACGGTGACAATAAGTGCCATCAGGAAAAGGAAATTCAATTTTCGTGGGGGATGACAGCCTTACCTTTTCGCGCTTAATTGGCCGTATTGTCTCCAAAAGTTAATTGGTTACTTAGTCCAGGTAGTTAGTAAAATGTTTAGCTGCGTCAAAAAGCTCAGGCTCCCACTGTTAATGGGGCATGAAATGGAATGTTTGATACTGCAAATAAAATCAGTGATATTCAAGGATGTTATGGTAGGTAATGCGTTGAAACTGCCATTTAATGGGTCCTGGAAGATTAGGGTAGTGTCAGCCGGAACCGCCCGGTCTCTTTTCTGACATTGTTAGTTGCCTCTTCATTTACTTAACGGCTGTCTGCACTGATTACATAGGCATAAAACTCCGTACAAAAAAACAACAGAGACACGCTCTATTAGCAGTCCAATTAGAACTATTTGCATATTACAGTTCATTTCTGCTTAAGTGAATCCCTAATACAACTTTAGGAAAAAAAATTCTATTGTGTCGTTTGAAAGAAAGAGAAAAGAAAAGGCTTAAAGGTGATCTCTCCTTCTTTCTTTTTCTCACTTCATTTTTTCATCTCTCTCTCTCTCTCTCTCTCTCTCTCCCTCATTTCAAATATTATTATATACTTTGAGCTCAAAAAGAGAAAATAACAACTCTGAACTTGAGATACTGTTGTTGAGATTTGTGAAGACTAGAGCATTCTTGTGACAATTCAGTCCTTCTGCAAAAATCCAGGCCAGTGTCACCCATTGCTGTTATGCTTCATTTAGAGGAGGTGTCTACTTTTGAGATGTGTTTATAGTTTGTTTTAGATCCACTTTACTTAGAATTTTCCAGCAAAGACAGTAATCTCTGTAACAATGTCCCTGGCAGGGCAGAGTCCTTTCTGTGGTGTCCCTTACCTACACAATTACAGAGAGCGGAAAATGTGGTTCTGTGTTGTCTCTGTTCCACCAAAGGTTCTGACTGTGGACACTGGGGGATTTTTAACTACACATAACATCAACACACGTGAAATCAATTTCTCTTCACGCAGGTAAGGATGGTGACAAGTGGGGTTAAAAGCAAAACTGGAGACCTCACTTTACCAGACTTTTATCTGATTTTCCAAATCTTAGTCCTTAGAAATGACATCATTTGATGGCTACTTATAAAGGTATTAGGAACACTTTATTTGCATTATTATTAATATTACTAATAATGATCATATAGAAATCGGAGGGCCTTTTACTGAAGTTGGAAAGGCACCTTTCCCTAGCATAGGCCTTGATAAATTATAATGAATTAAAAGCAGCATGCTTTCTTAAACTGACGCTTGAAGAACGTGGAGGGTGTTTTAAGACAGGAAGCACAGTTTGTCACGAATGTTTTTAAGATGCTCCATGGACACTCACATCATTCTCCAATCTCACTGAGTCCTGTGAGTTTATGGGAGACTGGGAGATTACAGAAATAATTATTAAATTGAAAAGGAGTGTGCTGGAAAGGAGAAATGGCTCAACTGCACTGAATCTCTGGTAGGTCCTGCAGGTGACGGGAAGAGGACAATGATGGCACATGGGGTGCCACTGAGAGTTTCAGTGGATGGTGGGGAGGAGGGTAGCCTGGACTGTAGGAGAATGAGGATGCCAGTGTAGGGAGTTTCAAAGCATTTGGCGTCTCATGGCAGTCACTATGGCCGACTGCAATGGTTATGGTGATGTCTTTTCAATCTAATGTTGAACAATTTATTTGGGATGCACATATAACTCCTTCAACTAAAAAAAAAAAAGTACAGAAAGCACACAACTGGAAACCACCCACTAAAACATCTGGGCTGGACAGCAGAAGAGTAAGGAGCATGAGAGGGAAAGGACTTTGTTATTTTGGGGATTATCATGATGTCATCACCTCATGTTGCTGGCAAGTTTCCCTTTAGACCAAGCC
This sequence comes from Sapajus apella, assembly GCF_009761245.1. Lineage (NCBI taxonomy): Eukaryota > Metazoa > Chordata > Mammalia > Primates > Cebidae > Sapajus > Sapajus apella. Next base: position 4,441,504 of record NW_022437020.1, on the reverse strand, counting down.
CTGGCTCCCGCCCCGAGCTTACAATCATGTCCTTGAATTTTCTCAGGCTCAAGAGCAATGAAAACCCTTATGCTTGATGAATGATCCTTTTGCCCTGAATGGACTCTAAGATGCGATATGCCAATAAGGATGCATTACAGCCATTTGATTGGTCCTCGGAGTAGTTACCTAAAACAGTTATGTGACATATTTGATGTTCACACACTTATACTAATACCAACAGAGTTTTTCCAACACTGGAATCACCCAATTCTCTTTTGTCCTCCAAACCTAATTTCACAGGTCAGCCCACCCTCCACGATTCTCTGAATTTGACAGTCGCTGGAAGAGTTCAGGTGTTGACCATGGCAAATAGAGGAATAGAGATGAGGGTTATTAAAAGTGACAAATAAACTATTCAAGAAACGTGAGCAATTCCTAACTGGCCCTTTTTCTTGATCATCTCTAAGCCATCATTTTAAGTGTAACAAGTATACAATTGTAAGAAAAAGCAGAGAGGAAAGACAGCAACAACAATAGCAGCCACCTAACTCCAAAGCAGTGTAAACAAACCAAACAAAAAAGCCTATCAGAGGGGAAGGCAAAATCCTCGATCTGTCATTTTCAATTCTTTTCACCACAGGAGCGGAGGCGCAGTGTGAAACGTGCTGGCTCTGCCTGCCATAGGTATTGTTTGGACGCTCCGGTGGGTCCTCTGCCCTGCCTCCTGCTTTCATCCAGCTCTCATTAACACCACCACCAGATGAGCACCGTCAGAGGCAGAGGCTGACACACCGGCCCATTGCCTGGGTGAAGCGGCCCTGCCAGGGGTGGCAAGGAGTGAGTGCCAGGGAGAGTGAGCCAGACGGCTCTGAGACATATATTTTTGCCCCTGAAAGCAGTCATTGCACCCCGCCAGGAAAACAGCTCTCTAGAAAAGCACTGCTTGCTAGTAAAATTGACTAAATCAGTAAACAGTGATTAAGGCTCTGGCTCTGTGACTGTTGTCACCACCTCAGACACATGGCTTCTCCTCCCTATACACAGGCACACACAGGAAAAAAAAAAAAAAAAAAAGAAAGAAAAGAAAAACCAAGCAATATAGCCAAAGTTGAGATCCAGAGGGAGTTGGCTGAACAGTTAAGAAGAAAGAACAATTCATGCTTCTTGAAGGGGAGATGCTGTTTTCCTGAAAAAGGAAATGAATATTTTTGGATATTCATTTCTCTCACTTTTTTTTGGACTTGCAATGAGAACTGCCTTTCTAAATAAAACATCAAGCAATGAATGTAAGCAGTAGGTTGTTCACTTCAACATCTACTCCTTATTTGTCTGATTCAGTAATGTGCAGAATATAATCTAAATCCCTTCAATAGGTGGGATAAACAGAAGCATAATGTCTTGATGTGTGCTGTTTAGCGAAACATGTCACTTCAACACATTGCTTTCTTGAGTCAGAAGACTAAATCTCACATGCACAAGTATACATACATATGTACCCTTCGATCTTCCTGTGTATGGACATAGACAGATTTCATATGTAAATATAATTATAGGAATTCATGGTTTTGATCTTTTAATAATGCTATAATCATTTAAAATATGTTGTACCTCTCACCAGTAAAATGTGTTTACATGGAGCACAGTCACTGTGCCTGTGCTTCGAACCCTGTAGAGAAGGCTGACTGGGGCTCTAGAATATAGGAGAATAATTCAAGAAGACCCTGACAACTTGGAGAAATGGTCAGAAACAAGGAGAATGAGGTCTTCTGAGTGCAGGGTCACACATCAGAGAAGGAAAAAAAATAATGAACTCCACATAGGGCTGGCAGCAACTCTTAGGCTGACCGTGAATCAGGAGTGTGGACTGTGTGGGCTAGCAGACTCCTGCGTGGCCACTGCATTCTGCCAGGCCATGGGACGAAACTGCATCTAGCCTTAGCCCACCCACCTCAATCCTGATTCAGAACAGCATGATTCAAAGTTAATGAAGAGGAGTCTGAGAAAGACATTTTAATCAAAAGGAAAACAGATAAACCCTCAAAGACTTAAAAAGTCTACTTTTTATTTATAAAGTCTACACATATATAGATGATAGTTCTCAAAGGAAATTGCCAAATATTATATGAACTATTTCCCACCCATCTCTAAAAACAGCAGCTTGTGAAAAACAACTCAATTTATTGTTGAAGAAACTGTCACAATCTGTGCCCCTGCCAAATCTCCTGTTGAAATATAATCCCCAGTGTTGGAGGTGAGGCCTGGCAGGAAGTGTTTGGATTATGGGGATAGATCTTTCATGAATGGCTTAGCAAGCCAGCCTCTTGAGTTCCCAGGAGATCTGGCTGTTTAAAAGTGCGTGACTTGCATTTCTCTAATGACCAGTGATGAAGACCTCAGATACCATCTCACGCCAGTTAGAATGGTGATCATTAAAAAATCAGGAGACAATAGATGCTGGAGAGGATGTGGAGAAATAGGAATGCTTTTACACTGTTGGTCGGACTGTAAATTAGTTCAAACATTGTGGAAGACAGTGTGGCAATTCCTCAAGGATCTAGAAATAGAAATACCATTCGACCCAGCAATCCCATTACTGGGTATGTACCTAAAGAATTATAAATCATTCCATTATAAAGACACAGGCACATATATGTTTATTGCTGAACCGTTTACAATAACAAATACTTGGAACCAACCCAAATGCCCATTAGTGACAGACTGGATAAAGAGAATGCGGCACATATACACCACGGAATACTATGCACCCATAAAAAATATGAGTTCATGTCCTTTGCAGGGACATGGATAAAGCTGGAAACTATCATTCTCAGCAAACTGACACAAGAACAGAAAACCAAAGACCACATGTTCTCACTCATAAGTGGGTGTTGAACAATGAGAACACATGGACACAGGGAGGGTAACATCATACAACAGGGTCTATTGTGGGGTAGGGGGATAGGGAAGGGATAGGAGGAGGTGGGGGGGATTGGGAAGGGATAGCATTAGGAGAAATACCTAATGTAGATGATGGGGGGATGGATACAGCAAACCACCATGGCACATGTTTACCTATGTAACAAACCTGCAAGTTCTGCACATGTACCCCAGAACTTAAAGTATAATAAATAAATTAAAAAGAGGAAAAAAAAGTATGTGACATCTGCCCTCTCCACTCATGCTCCTTGTCTGGCCATGTGAGATGCCTGATCCTCATTTCCCTTCTGCTATGGTTGTAAGTTTCCTGAGGCTTCACCAGAGACCTAGTGGATGCCAGCACCATGCTTCCTGTATAGCCTGGAGAACTATAGGCCAATTAAATATCTTTCCTTTTTAAATTACCTAGCTTTAGGTATTGTTTTTTTTTTCTGAGACGGAATTTTGCTCTTGTTGCCCAGGCTGGAGTGCAATAGTGTGATGTTGGCTCACTGCAACCTCTGCCTCCCGGGTTCAAGCGTTTCTTCTGCCTCAGCCTCCCAAGTAGCTAGTATTATAGGCATGCATCAACACATCCGGCTAATTTTGTATTTTTCGTAGAGACAGGATTTCTCCAAGTTGGTCAGGCTGGTCTTGAACTCCTGACCTCAAGTGATCCTCCCACCTCGACCTCCCAAAGTGCCGGGATTACAGGCATGAGACACCAGGCCTGACTTAGGTATTTCTTGAAAGCAATGAAGAACAGGGGCACGGGCCATCTCCACCAAGTGCAGTCCCTGCAGCAATGATGAACAGTGTTCATAGGTGGCACTGAGTGCTAGAAACTAGACATGGCAAAGGGAAGAGGAAATAAAGATGTGGGGAAAAGCCCAAGATGAAGAAAAAAGAGGAAAGGAAGAGTATAAGTGCAGTTATGGATACACAACCATACTCAGGGGTCATGTGGGCAGTAGAGACGGAAATTAATCTAAGGACCCTGATTTTTTTCAAATGCATAGTGTAATAGTAATAGTAGAAATGACAGTAATAAATAATATTCACAGAAGTATCAAAAACCCTGTTGGCCATTAAGAATCTCCACTTTGGTCAAGAACTGAGCCCTAGAAAGGTGTTTAACTTATTTGCCAACCCATTATTTCTACGGATTTTGACTAGCATTTAATTGTTTCCCTCTTCACCAACAAATGTGTTAAGGAAATTCTGTAAATGTACGCGAATTACTAACCCATTATAAGGTTTATTATTTCTTGGTCTAAATTGTGTTTGCATTGGTTATGGGAGTGGTGGTAAGAGCATTCAAAATTATTAAAGTGTCTTGAAGCAGTGATTCTGTTTAATGTTTGATGGTGGTCATCATAGTGAGACTTTGTGTGAGTGTGTATGTGCAGGACTGGCTACTTAATTTGCAGGGCCCAGTGAAAAATTAAAATGTGGGACTCTGCCAAGGACCTAGACATCCCCTACCCAAGGGGTGAACTCTTAACACAGGGAAGACAGCCAACCCTGACTCACAGCAGACTGCAACCTCCCTTTCAGGATGTGCTAGGTATTTGAATTAGCACCTGCCAATTTGCATTCTGAATGCACCCTAACACTGCAGGAACAGGGCAGGGCTAGTGTCCATCTTGCCCTGCCCCAAGACAGCACAGCACACCCACCTTTTCTGACCCTCCCTAAGCCTACACCTAGACTTGCAGGTGGCCAAGGACTATACTGAAAAGAAACTTGCTCTGGTTGCATGCCCATGAAACCCACTGTGCGTGCATCATATATCACTATATACTTACTAGGGAATTTAAAAAAGTATTTTCACATTTGCTTAAGATAAACATTGCAAGATTGTCTCTAATAAACGCAATTTTGAAAATTGTCCCTCTTACGAGGCCATGAATAATTCCAAACAACACAGAATAATTCATGGTTGCTGTTTTAATTTTTATTTATTTATTGTTTTTTAGAAATGTGGCCTCACAATGCTGCCTAACCTGGAGCGCCATGGCTATTCAACAGACACCATCATAGAGCGTACAGCCTCGAAATCTTGTGCTCAATTGATCATCCTGCCTCAGGATAGGGATAATAGCTGGTGCTACTGGGCCAAGCTAATTCATGGCTCTCTTTTTTATCCAAGTCTGGTAACCAGTTTATAGACTCATTACTGAGTGTCATCATTTTCCCTTACATGCAATGGTAGTATTTATTATATTTTATATAATATTTAAAATAACAGAATAAATATCACCAGGCTGTTATATATTATAATATATAAAATAACAGATATTATACTTATTATATCTGTTATTTTATATATTATATTACATAATATTAGATATATACAAATAAGTATATATGTATGTATGTTTTTTTTCAGTAAGAGAAGTAAATTATGTCAACTCTAAATTGTAATTTCCAAAAAAACTCCCTTTCAAGGAAGTGACATTTTCATTAGTCTTTATATTCATAGACAAACCCAAAACACAGCTATTATTAGGGAAAATGTGTTCCATTATCAATCTGTTTGAGAAATGATAAATAATATTGAAACTAGCTTAAGGTGGTAATTTAATGGACTAAAATAGTTTCAAACATCTCTTTACTCCCATTTAATTTCACCTTTACTCACGGGTAATCACTGATGTAACTCATTGTAAGCTTTTCTAAACACCGAGGATTTATTTTGCTTTGAGATGTTCATTTGGAGATTTCGAAACTCATCTTAAATTTAGAGGAGACTTCTTTCATAAATATCTTTACATTAATTCTGTTTACAGCCAAGCAGGATCATGTCAGTCCTGCAACTTGTCAGTGGAATTGAATTTCAGGCAACTCTTGGTTTTTTGCCAGCCTTCCTTCTCTCTCATCAGGTGGGTATAATCAAAAGTAGGAGTTGGGGCAGCTCTTTCAGCTCTGCCATATAATCTGCATGTGTCCCCAACCCTAGCAAAAGCATGGAGTTGGCTACATAGACATAGTTTTAAACAAGGTTCCTTGAAATGATTGCTACCCTAATCCCCTTCTACATAAGAACTGGAGCTGCCACTGCTCTTCAACCCCAGGAAATACTTCTGGTGTTAAGAGAGTCAAAGTCACCTATGCAGAATTTAAAGGACACCAAGCCACTTATTAAGCTTTCTAATTCCCCTTCCACCATTTCCCTCAAATATCAGACATCAGTCAGGAGAACTGTGATTATCCCTTCCCTAAACTCCTCCTTACCCTAAAAATCAATCTTACACACCTGCCAAGGTGATGGCCATTTAAATTAGCCTATCTGATTACCAAAATTGAACCAATCCAGGTTCCTCCTCTGCATTAAGAAGTCAGCTTAAAAAAAATACCCAATCACTGTCAATGTCATTAAGTAGGCGGCACATTATAGTAGGAAGGACATGGACATTAAAGTGATTCAAATTCTGATTCTGCTTTTATTAGCGTTGTGAACTCAGAGAATTAGCTTGATCTCCTGGAGCCTCAGAGTATTTAACCAAATGTAGAAGTGATCACAATAAATGGGACAATCTATGTGTCCCTGCCTTGTAGATAACAAGGTTATTTATACGTTTGATGATTACATATATATAACATAAAATGAAATAATCTTGCCATTTTTTTTGTGTTCAATCAAAGTCTTAAGAAACTGGGGAAGAAGGCATATCTCTCTCTCTCTCTCTCTCTCCAGGCTGAAGTTTAGTGGTGTCATCTCTGCTCACTGCAACCTCCACCTCCCAGGTACAAGCAATTCTCCTGCCTCAGCCTCCCGAGTAGCTGGGATTACAGGTTCCCACCACCACACGCAGCTAATTTTTGTATTGTTAGTAGAGATGGGGTTTCACCATGTTGGCCAGGCTGGTCTCAAATTCCTGACCTCAAGTGAGCCTCCCGCCTTGATCTCCCAGAGTGCTGGGATTATAAGCATGAGCCACCATGCCCGACCAAATATATTTTTATAACTTTAATGTGGAAAAAGCGATTCACAGAAAGAGAAAGGGAGGTTCCAAATGAGACTCCCAGTGTAAGTTGTGGATGCTTGAGATGTAATTCAAAGGCATCCTACAGCCTGGGGAAGAGAGACAGTAAATGAAAATAGGAACAGAAAAGAAAAATTGGTTTACCTTTCAATTGTTCTAACACTATCTTCACTCCTACTTCCCAATTCTCCCACTACACAGATTGTTATGGGGGACACGTTGTTCCTTAATGTGCAAAGTTAGTGTTTGTTTGCACTCAACGAATTAGCTCCAAAAGGGAAAAGTGACCAGAAGCCCTTTCCTTTTCTCTATGCATCTCTGTTAATAAGAAGGTGTAATTCTCTAGAGAAAACACTGGTGAGACAGAATTCTGCTGCTGTATTTGTGGCCCCCAATCAGGACAACAATTGAAAACTGAAGCAGATTGTCTAAGAGTGAAATGCAAATCAAAACATGAATATACCTACATATATTCCCATACTATTTTCATCATTGATTAACCAGACACATGACCTTTTCAGTAAGAGAAATAATTGGCAGTTTTAACAGACAAAAAATTGATCCCATTACTCAGGATAGAATTTTCCACCTTTTTCAAAAGAGATGCTTATTAAAGAGGTCAGTATTTTCTCCCCTCAGGGTCATGCATATGTAAGTAAGCAGAGCTATTATGTGCCATCTATGAGAACGGAGGGGTGAGCCATAAACACAAACATTCACATACAGCCAGGTCTCCAGCGTTCCTGTTCACCAATTACAGTAATGCTGATGACATATCTAGTTTAATGCATATGGCATTAAAGTAGTCCCCCCTTTTCTAGGAAAATCTAATTACACCAAATCCAAGCACTCAATCAAACCTGTTATTCTGTGGCTAAACAGCCTGGCATTAATGCAATTTGAGGAGATACAGGCCGTGACTAGAGACGTCATGTATTAACAATATCTAATGGGAGCTCCCGTAGGTAAATGAATATGCTAACAAGCAAGATCACTGCTAAATCTAATATCTTTAAGCTGTTTAATTCCAAACAGTCCCTTAATAAATCAATTGACCGGGAGAGCTGATGCCCCTATCAATTATTCAAGAGGGCAAATAAATATTTCAGATGATTTGATAGGAAGGATGGTGCTGGTCTTATAGAAAGCTTTGCATTTCATTAGCCTCTTGCTAAAAGTTTTATAATGAGCAGAACACAGGTGGCATCCCCACTGCAGAAATGGGAATGGGGGAAATAAGAGATTGGAGATCAAGACTTCCTTCATCTCTGCATTATTTCATTATCCAAACTTTTCTTTTGTAATGTGAAAATTGGAGTCAAGTCCCCCAAAGAATTATCATTCTCTGCAATCACAAAGGAAATTAAAATGATCAAAAGTATGTCATATTGCAAGAGTCTTAATTGTAATTCCTATTGGAAATGCAATTATCAGATACCAATATCATTAATATAATTTATGCGGTTCCACATCCAAATAGCCCTTCACCAAATATTTAATATTATCAATTCCATTTTCCAGAAGAAAAAACTGAGTTCCCCTAGTCATTTAGAAAGTGCTGACTAGGTCACCTGTGTTTGAAAGCAGGCACTTTTTTTCTTCTTTAGAGACCATTATTCACATTGAAAGCATACATTCCTGTTTAACATGATATCTGTCTTATGAATAATCCACATTTAGGTTGTGATCCTTTGTACCAAGAAATAAAAGAAATGGAAAAGCATCAAAGTGATTAGCATCATTTTTCTTAATGTGCATGTGAATGTTTGGGTATTTAAAATGGACTTAGGAGAGAAAGAGTCAAGAAAAAAAAAATAATGCAACTAAGTCAGTTACCCCTGGAATAGTGGACACAAACAGTACCACTATTGCCTCTTGTTTCATACTGTGGAGGTGGTGACCCAGATGCTATTGGAAACGCTTGAAAACTACTGATGCCCTAATAAGCATTTCCATATTATCTGTGAAAGGGAAGTATTTGTCCATTTTTTTTGTAAGCTCAGAAATTGATCAAACAACAACTTTATCAAATTTTAAGACTGCAGGCTGTGAAACTAAAATGGCGTGTCATCTCTTAACAGCATTTTACAGTTTACAAATGTAAAATCTCTGTAAAATTACTGTAAGCATTATTGTTATGAGAAGTACTGTAGAAGAGAAAAAGAATTTAGATTATCTGAAAAATAAAACTTAATTGTCAGAATGTTTGAATGTAAAAGCAGTTGACAACTATTTTTCTAAATAAAAAGATCCATATAAAAATCAGTGAATGAGTATTTTCTGTGCAGGCAGTTATACTCTACAAAATACTCAATGAGCTATGAAAAAGACATCTCAGCTACAGAAAATCATAATTTAAATGTTAGGTTTGTTCATTTTCAGCTTCATGAATCGATAGAGTAAATCCTTTATATTATTCTGTAAGTAAAATCTGGTCATGTTTAAAATCAGATTTGGGGACTTCTCATCAGAAGTACCTTTTCATGGAGCCATTTAACTAAGTGTTTCTTTCTTTAATATTCTCAACCCCAGAGAAACCATCGAGAATTTAAACAAGATGACAGATGTAACATATCTGGCAATGACCTCATTTTCCCCTGCCTCAAATACCTAGTGATTACAGAAATTTATTTATTTATTTATTTTTATTGTACTTTAGATTCTGGGGTACATGTGCAGATCATGAAAGATTGTTGCATAGTTACATTCATGGCAAGGTGGTTTGCTGCTTCCACCCCCCCCATCACCTATACCTGACATTTCTCCCCACGTTATCCCTCCCCACCCTCCCTCCCACTATCCCTCTCCCAGCCCCTCGAACGGACCCTGGTGTGTGATGCTCCGCTCTCCGTATCCATGTGTTCTTATTGTTCAACACCCTCCTTAGTTTTAAATTAAGTTTACCTGAAAAAAAGAGATACTCATATTGAATCAGAAATTAAAAAGAAATATCTTAAAGATGGAAGGCATGTGAAATTGGACTTAAGGAGGGGACAAGAGCCAGAAATCTATCAGGAGAGAACTTCTATGGATGGTAGAATTATGTCATGGTATGCTCCAAAGAGAGGTAGCAGAAAGGGTACCCCATGGGATGACACTTTGGATGCCATATTTGGAGGGTTTAGGCATCCATATCCTTTATAACTTTAAACTTTCTGAAGGAACCAGGAAACAGAGTGTGGTGACACCCAAGCTGGAAAGAAAGATTTCATACTCAAAAGACAAAATATTGGTATTTTCTCTTCATCACTGAGGAAGGCCTGTGTAATTAAATGCATAAACTGGTGCACCTGACCAAGAAACACACACAGTTGGGCAAAGACAAGAAAGATACCTATCTCTACAACTTTGGGAAACAGAGAAAACAGATCAATATATCAAAATAAGCAGAGTTGGCTGGTTGCAGTGGCTCACGCCTGTAATCCCAGCACTTTGGGAAGCCAACGCCTGTTGATCACCTGAGGTCAGGCATTTGAGACCAGCCTGGTCAGCATGGTGAAACCCTGTCCCTACTACAAATGCAAAAATAAGCTGGGCATGGTGGCAGGTGCCTGTAGTCCCAGGTACTTAGGAGGCTGAGGCAGGAGAATCGCTTGATCCCAGGAGGTGGCGGTTACAGTAAGACGAGATCATTCCACTGCACTCCACCCTGGGTGACAGAATGAAACTCTGTCTTGTAAATAAATAAATAATACCACAGTTAAAACCCTAAGAGAGATGTAGGAAGCTAGGCAGTCCACTACAAAGGCAATTAAAGAGTTCAGAAATAAAATTGTGATCATAAAAATATGATTATTAACAATAATACTGATAAAAATAGTAATAAAATTTAAATCCAGTGAGTGAATAGCACACTAAGCACAACTGAAAAATGCATTTAGGGAGATGGAAGACTAACTAACATAGACTCCTGTTTAAATTTTCAACAAGAAAATTTAACTCTTACATTAACTCCTGCCAAAGAATGGCTTGAGACAGGAGATATTTCAGCGTAGTGGATGAAGGCATAAATTAACCATCTCTCCTCTACTCTGAGAACCAAAAGTTTTATCTTCAGGTTAAACTAAATCATCAAACCACAACTACCAGGGCAATAAAATCTTAATTTTCAAAGCAATGCCTTCTTTGAGTTGAGATTTAACAGTATATTCTCAGCCTTCATAGGAAGGTATTACTAGAAATGGCCTTTTGAAGAATGTTCTGTATTTTCAGAAGATCAGAGTTGAAGGCATTGCCCACCAGATTACCTAGTGTCCCACAGATGAAGATCTATATGACATTTTTTGTGCTAGACATTTAACACCAGAAAAATAATTTTTCCCCAGGAGATTTCCTTTATATGGTGACATAAAATCTATATTTCAATGTGTATCCCTTTTGCTTTGTTTGCCAGGAAGCCCCTAGCTAAATATATTAATTAACTAAATGATTCCAGATATGTGAAACATACATCTGTATGTTCTTTATGATGTTTTAAATCTGTCTTATTTTTAAAATTTGACCTTAGGTTTTCATAGAAATAGGCAATTAAAATAAATAAATTTGACATTTTAAATTTTAAGCTGCCTAAAGTGTTTTATAAGCAACTAAGTTTATGTAATAAGTAAATAATAAAACACAAATTGAGTAGGGTCCCACAGTTCATCTAGGAGAACAGCCTGTAAGTAGTGTTTGGAAACATAAAGCCCATTAGATTGAGTTCTGGTTTACTAAAATCAAGGCAACAGGTTCTAAACTTCAATTATCAACACTAGTCAAATCTTACTTTCATACGTCGCAACTCTTGAAGACTTTTCCTTCTCTCCTCTAACACATAATACTTTGACTTCCTTCTCATCTAAAGTAGATGACATCATATCCTCCCTCTCAGAACAGTAAGCTTAATGAAGAAATGTTATCTTTGCCCTGCTATCAATCATACAAACCTACATACATCTTTCATCCCTATTCTTTCAAGAACTGAGTTTGAAAGAATGGGGATCTCGCGGGGGATGTGAAATTAAATTGAATGTTTATTTTATTATACTTTTTACTAGACATCCATAACAGAAAAGAGAACTTGAACAACACTATAAACAAATTACATTTAACAGACAAATATAGAACACTCTACCCAACAAGAGAAGAATACACATTTTTCTCAAGTGCACATGGAACAGTCTCCAGTGCAGACCATATCTTAGGCTACAAAACAAATCTTAATCAATTTAAAAAGACAGACTGAAATGATACAACATGTCTTTTTTGAATTACTATGGAATATAACTAAAAATAACAGAAGGAAGACTGGGAAATCTGTAAACGTGATAAGAGAGCACTTCTCCATGATAACACAAAGAATGAGGGATGGACAAGGATAAAAACATAGGTAGATTTACATGATTGGCAGTGGGGAAGAGGACAGTTATTGAAATTGAAGTATAGAAGTCTCCAACTATTGTAGAACTATTTTTCTTACAGTTCTACCAATGTTTGCTTGATAGATGTTGAGGCTCTTCTATTTGGTACATATATATTTACAATTGGTGTCTTCATATTACCTTATCCTTTTATCTATATATGTTTTTCTTCTTTGTCTCTTAGAACAGTTTTTGACTTAAAATCTATTTTATCTGATAGTATAGCACCCTAGGCTCTCCTTTGGTTACTATTTATATGAAGTTTGTTTTTTCATTCTTCTAATTTTATCCCATTTATTCCTTTAGGTCTAAACTGAGTCTTTTGTAGGTAGCATACAGCTGGATAATGATTTGTTTCATTGTGTTTTTATCCATTTTGCCTATCTCTGCCTTTTGATTGGATAGTTTAACCCATTTATATTTAAGGTAATTCTGGATAAGAGAAGACTTAATTTCTGCCTTTTTCTTATTTGCCATCAGTTCCTCCATTACTGACTTATTTTGTGTTCATTTGAACTTTTGTGTGTGTAATGACATGTTTTGCTTCTCTTCTCCTTTTCTTTTGTATATAGACTATAGATATTTTCTTTGCAGTTACCCTGGGGATTATATATAACACCTTAAAATTATTACACTCTTATTTCAATTGATGCAAAATTAACTATTATTCCAAGTAGTAGTTCTACTTTTCTACAACATTACTCTCCTTGCTCTCTTTTATGTTTCTGATGTCACAAAGTATATCTTTACACATTATGTGACCAATAACATTTATAATAATTAATGTATTTGTCTTTTAAGTCCTATAGTAAATACAAAGTAGAGTTCCAAACCAAAATTACTGTAATAGTAGCTCTTTTTCTGTTTCTTCACATATTATATTTACATTTATTGGAGCTCACTACATGTTCATGAAGCTTTGAGTTACTCTATAGCCTTTTAAATTTCAACCTTAAAACTCCCTTTGGCATCTCTTGTAGGGCAGGTCTAGTAGTAGTCAACTCTCTCAGCTTTAGTGTATTATGGAATATCTTCATTTCTCCCCAAATCTTGAAGGACAGATTTTCTGGATCTGGTATGTAAAGGAGTCACATGTCTCTTGCTGCTTTCAAGATTCTTTGTCTTTTACAAGTTTGATTATAATGTATCTCTATATGGACTTATGAAGTTTATCCTACTTGGAGTTTATCAAAATTCTTAGATTTGTAAATTCATTAATTTTATAATGTTTGAGAAATATTCAGCCATTATTTCTTCAAATAATCTTCATTGTCCTTTTATTTCTCTCCTCCCCTTCTCAGGCTCCCAAAATGCATATGTTGATCAGCTCATTGGTGTCTTACAATTACCTTAAGTTCTGTTTACTTTTCTTTATTTCTTTGTCTTTCTGTGAGGTCTGCTCTGCGGACACAATAATTTCAGTTTTTCTCTTTTCAAACTCACAAGTTCTTTCTCTTCCTGTTCACATCTGCTATTGTACTTCTGTAGTAAATTTTTAAATTTCAACTATTGAACTTTTTAGCTCTAGATGTTTTGTTAATTAAAAAAAAATTCTTTTTGTTGACATTCTCATTTTGTTCATATACACTTTTCTTCATTTATGCTATTACTCGTGTCCATACCTTCTTTTAACTCTTTGAACATATTTTAGATAACTGTTTTAAATACTTTGTCTAGTAATTTCAGTGTCTGGAATTCCTGGGAGATGACTTCTGTCAATTAATTTTGCTCCTTGGAATGAGCCAAGTTTTTGTATTTCTTTGTATACCTTATGATTTTTTGTTGTTGCAAATTCAAAATTTGGTTATCATAATGTGGTAACTCTAGAAACCAAAATTTCCTTTTCCCCAGGATTTTCTTGGTTTCGTTTGTTTGTTTATTTGCTCTTAATGGTTGAAGGCTATAATGGTCTATGTGTTTTGAGAATTTTCCAAATTACTTTTTTGAAGACTATTACTTGTAGCATGTGATGATGGAAGTCTCTGTTCTTTTGGCTTGTGTTCAGCTTATATTTTAAAAAAAATTCTTGAATTCCAAGAGCTCTCCTAGTCTTTGCAGATTGGTTCTGTACTAGAAGAGCAAACGCTTCAACACAGGCCTATTCCGAGCCTAGAGATCAGCCTGAGGTGAAAGAGTAAGGTTTTCACAGGATTTGGTTGCACATGCATCTGTCTGAACAGGTTCCTGGTTTTCTAAATGTCCCTGTAAATATGGCTTCTTCTGAATGTCCTAATTTTCCAAAGAGCCTGATTTCCTCAGCCTGATTTCTTCTCCAGAGTTTAGTTGGTCTACTATATGTTCTACCTGTAATCTATTGGCCCAGGTGGCTATAGTCACCTTGCACATTTTACAAGCAGTATCTGCCACTTTTCCACCTGAGTTGTGCATTAGACAAAATGGAGATGAGCACCTTGTGTCAACCCTTAGTGCATTTACCAGGCAAGTTAAAATAGATGTGCACAGTAATTTTCAAATAAGCTCTGCTCTGCTTCCTCTAGTTAAAGGGAAAGAACTGGAAACCAGGCTGCGGCTATCTCAAACTCAAGATCACTGTCATGCCCAAGAGAGGCAGGAGGAAAGCCAATTTCAAATGCCACAAAATCTCCCTATTCTTTTAAGGATTTTTTTTTCTTGATTGGGTGTTCACTTATTTGCTATAAACCTTTTAACTGATTTCCAGAGCTCTGAAATGTTGGTTTAGTTTCTGCATTTTAAAAAATATTTATTTCTGAAGAATAAAAGCTTGGCTAGTCTTAGTCTACCATTTTGTTCTTTTTTTTTTTTTTTTTTTTTTCTTTGAGATAGAGTCTTGCTCTGTCCCCCAGGCTGGAGTGCAGTGGCGTGATCTTGACTAACTGCAACCTCCGCCTCCCAGGTTCAAGCAATTCTCCTGTCTTAGCCTCCCCAGTAGCTGGGACTACAGGCACATACCACCACGCCCAGCTAATTTTTTGTACTTTTAGTAGAGACAGGGTTTCACTATGTTGGCCAGGATGGTCTCGATCTCCTGACCTCATGATACACGCGTCTCGGCCTCCCAAAATGTTGGGATGACAGACATGAGCCACCGCGCATGATCCATTTTGTTCTTTATATGCATTTCAAGATTGCCAAATTGCTAGAAACCCTTAGAAAAATTGGTGGAAAAGACAAAACATTCAATCAAATAAAACAAAAAAGAAGTTATAATAGTTTGAAAGGGTGTTCAGATTTGAAAACAAAATCAATAGATTTTACTCAGGCTCGACCTAACCAGTTTGAGACTGACAGGCTTTCCTGTTGACATGCCTACACGTTTTTATCAAAAGGAGTTTTTATATTTCTGTAATTAAATATATTAGAAAAAAACAACATGGGCAACTAATGGTACATGAAGTTGATGGAAAGGTAAAGGCTTAGTTATTTTTAGTTTTTTAAAAGATTTCTAAGACTGTACACAGTTACTTTTGCTTAGAGATTGTTTTCAGTAGATATTAGAGGCAGATTATATGAAAGATAGCCGAAAGTTGTTAATTTCAGGAAATTGGGTGTATCTTCAGAAAAGACAAGGTGAACTTGATGCCAGCTAGAGGTAATATCAGTATCCACTAATTGTGCTGATTATCAACATGTCATGGCATCCAGAGACACTTACTCATACATCTAAATACACTATAAGAAACAGATAGCTGTTTGGTGCCATAGCCCAATCTGATAGTCGTTAAATTATGCTGCAGATACAATGCTCTCTCCACTTCCTTATGGAATATTTCTCTTTTCTTTTCTCTCTCTCTGACCTGTGACTGATTAGTTTGTATTTTAACAGAAACCCATCTGCAATTTTATCCCATTGCCTTTGCAGGCCTTCACATTTAGGATGGTGTTCATTTGGCTTTCCTTTGAGTCTTCTCCAAGACTGAGGGTAAATATGATATATTCCATGGTGGGCTGATGTAAAGGAAGAATAAAATAATCCATATTAAAAAAAAAGCTTAACAGATCTAATATACAATAAATAGTGATTGTTACTAATGTTCTCCTTCCTCTTTTTAATGTTCAAGTTTCTCTCTCTTCCTACCAAAAAAAAGAAAAAAAGAAAAAAAAAGAAAAGAAAAGAAAAAAACTGGTACCCAGAGCTATACAAAATATTTCCAGTTTTGTCTGATCACTATTCAGTCCAGCGGGAGCATTTCAGATAAAATTCTTTGTTGAGTCCTGAAAAAATTGTATCATTTGTTTAATTTCATCTGTCTGAAGACTTAAATTTTTATTTTTAATTTAAACCATAAGGCATTTTTCTCTTTTACCTACAGAAAGATAGACAGACATATAGATATAGTTACTATTGCTAAACCGTATTTTCCCCAATTTATTTTTCAGAATTTAGATTTCAAAATCCAAGTACAAGGCCTTACACTTTGAAATTTCCTCCTCTTAGACTTTATTCATTTTGGATATCAATTCAGCTGTTGAATTTTTAATACCATTTCACTTCATGCCATCAGAAAACTCAATTAATGTGTTCTTTATCTTCCCACATCATCGATAAAAATATTATCAGAGATTACTATGTCTAGAGAGTTCTGTGGCATGCCAAAAATACTCCCCTCTCCCCAGAACCTGTCATTTAACGTGGATTTACACAACACTGTGACATGGCAACAAAAACTACATTTGAGACTTTGTATAATTCAGTTTACAAACATTAACTCTTTCAAGCATTACAAAGATCTTGAAAATTAGTGTCATTATCCCTATTTGTCTCCTAAGGAAACTGAGTCTCAGAGAGGGCCACAAATTTTCCCATGGTCATTCAGATATCTTCCTCTTCTCTAAGCCAGTGGGATTTATTGCTAGGACCAAAATAAAACTAAGCATCAGATGATAAAGAAAACAAAACAAATGAGCTGCCCTTAAGAATATCACTTTCCATTTCTTACTTTCCACACTTTCAGTTTGGCATCATATTTTGAAAATTATAAAAAACTCAAAGCAGTTTAAAAGAATAGTCTAAAATCAAAGTATAAATAATATCCTCATCTAATTAGAAGTACCTATTGCCATGCGTTCAGTTTTTCACCACTTACCAAGATGACTTTCTGAGATCGTATGATTTGCACAGTGGATTTTGGAAACACCCTCAAAGTTATTGGGTTTCCTCACTGATATATTATTGTAGGTGCATCAGAAGCACCCCACACTCCATTGAATTTAAAACCCAATGATAATTTTACACATAATAGTCTGAGAGGTGTCATACAGATATTATTTTTATTAATATTTAGTATTTTAGAAATAATTTTCAAATGATATTTGAGGGAGCCCAGGGAGGAGACGTGAAAAATTTAATATATTTTAACTCATGTCTTATTTCAGACATTGAGCCTCTTAGGAGATGAGTTAGTTATTTATCTACATATGCTTTTCTTCTCTTTTCATTAATTTAATTTAATTCCATTTATATGTAACCTGAGAGTAGCATTCCCCTGCAATATGCCCACTCCATTTGTAAACTGAATTGAAGTCATCACGCCTGCTTTAATGGCTGTGAAGGACTTAGAAATTAATAGCTCTCTCTTGAATTAGTAAATTATATTTTTCCAAAGAGAGAAAAGTGCCTCATAAAAATAAGTGACTAGAGTCACTTTTATTTTTATAACAAGTCTTTTTATGCTATAGTTTTAAACCCCCTTTTACAATAATATCTTACATTTACATCGTATTTTGCACTTTTCAAAGCACTAGTATGCACATTATCCTGTTTTATCTCCACAACAACCTTCAGACTGAAGTAGAGAAGACATAAGAGAAGGCCTGTGCAGCAAACTGAAGAACGAAGACATAAAATGACTCTTCACAAGTGAGTTCACAGGCCAGTGCTAGGCCTCCTGGCTGCTAGTCCAGGAATATTTAGTGATGCTCTTGCTTACCAGGAATAGGTGGACAGAGAAAGGGCTAGTGAAGAAAGACTTTGTCTTTTTCCCAGATAATTTATTTTTTATTTGTGCCAGAATCGACATGTCTACAAAATCTAAGTTCCCCCAAATATATGATTGTTTAATTCACCTACGAGTCTTTTTTAAGTTTTTTTCCGAAATACAATAATATTATTATTAGCTATAGTCACCATGTTGCACAATAGATCTCTTCAACTTATTCCTGTTGTGTAAAGAAAAAATTGGTATCTTTTGACCAATATCTCTTTAACAAGGAAAACTTTCTTGCTAGGATGTGGGGAGTTGGGGAGAGATAGCAAGGGGAGAGATGCCACAGGTAGGTGATGGGGAGGAAGGCAGCAAATCACACTGCCACGTGTGTACCTATGCAACAATCTTGCATGTTCTTCACATGTACCCCAAAACCTAACATGCAATAAAATAAATGGGGAAAAAATAGCAATAATACATTGCCAAATGTAGAGTGTTCATAATAACAAAATAAGAATTGGAGGTAAATTTCTAAGAACATTTTTAGCTGAACTGAAGAAAATAATGTATACTTCACATTTTAAAATCTTTGTATGCATGCACACACACAAATATATATATATATATATATATATATATATATATATATGTTTCTTAATAGTATGAATAATGAAACAACCTTCCAATTTGAATAAGTAGGTCTAACTCAAAATGTTAATTTTTCAGACTATATATCTTTAATTAATATTTTAGTTTTATTAGAAAAAATAACAGAAAACCCTAATGTATCTTATTATCAGAAAACTTTATTAAAATGTACCCCTCTATTTTTATTAAACACTATATTTGCTGATTATGTTGAATACCAATGCCATATGTATTTCTTATCAGATATATGCTACTTCAAAATAACATACTTTGTTTATGTACAGAGGTCACAAAATCTCACATACACATAGGTGAACTCCCAGTGATATTGCTGAGTTCAGTCATACAGAAACATATTTTGATGTTTTTGAGCACTTATTACGTCCCAGGCACCAGCTTAAAAGGGCAACTAGTACACAGACTGCCCAGTCTGTGACCTTGGGAGGGAAATGCTTTAACCACTAACGAAAACATAATATAGTATAAAGTGATATATAAATGCAGTGTGAGTACAAATAAGGAAATTATCAATTCTTCCTGAATGATTTAGGAAGACACTGCAGAGAAAGGGATATTGAGTCTGAACTTGAGCACAAGATGGACTAGAAGCTCTGGGAGCAGGCAATGTAGGTGTTTCAAAGAGTTGAGCAAAGCAGAGATGCTGGAGCTCAAAAAGGAGGGTGAGAGAGGACTTGGGGGTGGTGTGTTCTTGAGCTGGGTAATAATGGATCTGAAGGAAAAGCCTAGAAAATACTAGGGTTTTGCCATGTGTGTTAGAAACTTATCAAAAAAAAGAAAAAGAAAGCAGCAATGTTAAATTAAAATAGCCAAGTATTACCAAAATGTTTTAAGACATTTAATTTGTATAAAGAAAAGAAACTGACTTAAACTGACATAAATCTTATGACCTTTCCTTAAACACACATATGCACACATATATCTTTGTCACAAGTTTTTCCTATGGACCAAGGGCATGAAGCTGTCAGGAAAAACTGACAAACATCAAGAAAGAGAGTGTGGGAGACTCTCAGGAACTGGGAGATTCCTGTTCCTTTCTTTCTTAAGAGCATTTTGGATCTCTTTGCATTTATCTCCATCTGCCATGTTCACTTTCTTCACAGATTGTCCCCTTGACCACAGCAGATGATGAGTGCTCCACATTCCTGAGTGTGCATGTCCTCTTAATTTGAGTTCCGTGCAATCCAATTTTGTGATGAGACAATGTGACAGAACTGGGCTGGAACAGTCAAATAAAACAGTGACACATGGCAGGACATCGTACCAGGTTGTCTTCTGAAGCTCTTTAAGGGGTCTTAAGGGGTCCAGCATGTGCTAGATCCTGTTAGTTAAGATCACAGATGTTGAATATAAATTGCTTATGTTCAAATCCCAGCTTCAACTTGTTAGTGGGTTTGGGAAATTTGATTAACCAGATATTATATACCACATCACCACCATTTTGCTTGGGTAAGATGACCGAGGCACAGGGAAACTCATCAAACAGTTCAGTGCATACATGAGTCTGAGCATGAATTTGCAGTCTGAGCCTTGAGCACAATGAAGAATCTTCATTGCTAAGTTATTCTAATTTTAAGGAAACACATTTAGATACTTTATTTTGTTTGCAAAGACATTTAAAAATATTTCTTTGTTATATAACAAGGACTTCTACTCAGGCCAGAAATTATTAATGATAGAGCAGTGAAGGGAGAAAAAGAGTTGAAAAAGAATGCACTTTGTGTTTATTTACCTAGAAAAATATAATTTCTTTGAAAGGAAATGGTATAATAAAATTTTATTGCATCACTTTAGATTTATTTAATACATTTTTTCCAATACATGTATTTGTTGCTCCAGATGGATCTTTCTGTGAAAAATAGCCTTTCATATATTTTGGAAAACAATTTGGATAGCAAATTCTTCCTAATTCTTTTACTCTCCTCAACTCCAGAAGACTAGCTCATTGTCAACTTTTGGATCACTCTGAAAATATCTAGGCTGGTTTATAATATTATTTATTTTTATTGCTGAAAACACAGCAGGTGAAGAAAAACGAAGACAATTTGGTAAATAATGGATGCAGAGATGACTTACTGTTTTTCTGCAATGAGAAATAAGCACAGTTTATTATGTGACCTTTTTTCAAGTGCCTGTCAAGAGCTTAGAAGTAATAAAGCCTTACTTGCAGAGAGAGATTGATTAAAAAGAGATATACACTTAAAATGTTGTATCTTTTTATTAAGAGCTAATCTTTTATCTGTGTGGTCACAGAAATAATTATATATATATATATATATATATATATATATATATATGCTGCCCCCATATAATCCACACAAACTCACCTATAATTGTTGATTACATTTTTTATATATTTCTGTTTAAAATGTATTAAAAATAAGATGTTTTATATGCATGTGTTTTCTCCTTTATAGAAGGTTATTTTGGATTTTGATTGTTTTCTTCTTGTTGGCCTTGAAGGAAGGAAGATCTTTTGACTTGTAAGGCTCTGTAGTATCCAGCTCCAGGCTTTTATTTCTATGAATAAGTGAGATGTTATCGGCTTCTTTTTTAATATTGATTCTAGAATTTCACCTAATTAAAACATTTTGGAAGTACATGTATCTACCTGAACACCTTAGAATATCAATACAAATCATACAATATCACTGTCATGCAGCTTCAGTAGTGCAGCATTAAACAAATTGGCATATTGAAAAGATTTTGTTTCTTTTGTCTTCACAGTGTTCTAAATTTTTAAGATTATTTGCAAAGAAGACAAGATGATTTTCATTTGAAAGGCATAAACATTTAACACGTTTCCTTTGTGAGGCCAAGTTTTTATTAAAAATTTAAATGAAAGCTTTTTTTACATGGACAGTTCCTATTTAAGAGCAGAAATGCCCTCTGAAATGAAAATAAAATTAATAAAATTAATAAAAACATGAAAAATGTAACTCAAGTCACAATAGCAAAGTTTGCTTATTATAGCACATGGAAGGGGACTAGATAAAGAAGTTTAGAACTGACTTTATAGAATATACTATTTAAAGGGTGTCTTTTCTGGTCATACTCTGCCTTGTAATTAGTAGGATGTTGAACTATCATCCTACACAAGAAAGAATGTATTTGGGTTCAGTGTATCAAATGATTGCTTGACCAAAGACACACACACACACGCACACACACATACACACACAGACACACACATATACACACACACTCACACACATTCACACATATACACACTCTCTCTCAAGGAACACCCTGAAGTAACAGTGTATTTTTTAGTTTCTAAAAACGTCAGAATGGAAGAAAGATTTCCTTTGAATTTCACAACAATAACATTATAAACTTTTAATTTTACTAGTAAAGTTCACAATATTAAAGAAGCAAAGTTAGAAAATATGAGTAATGTTCTAGTAAAATATATTCTATCCCAGGTATAGTTTTATTTGCTTTCATATTTTAATGTAATTGTTTGGCTTTAGGTTTTGAAAAGTTTTCTTAGAAATTGCATTTTTTTTAATTTGCTTAATACTAGGGCTATAACTCTGAGTAAACAGGAAAAAAGAAAAAGAAAAAAGAAAATCCAACAAATGAAGCCATCTGGGGATAAACTGTTAAATTATTATTTTTTAACAACGTATGTTCAATTCCTCTTTGCCCCCCCGGAAATTAGCAGTTTGAAAACCTTATTCAGTTTCTTTAATAGGAGAAACTTATATAATCTTTCTTCAATAGGAGAAACTTTCTTATATTCACTCAGAAGAAAGCTTACCTTGCACTTTATTCATAAACTGGCTTGAAATGTGAAAGAAATAATTCTTCTAGGACATCCTAGCTGCAACTAAAAACCAAACAAAATCTTCTTGTGTGCTCATGTATATTATCAATTTTATGCACAGTGCTCGGTTGTTTTTTATTGCTCCCAGAGGAAATAAGCAAAACTTGTGTGTGTGTGTATGTGTGTGCATGTTGCAAGCATCTACGTGTGTGTGTGTGTGTGCATGTGTGTGTGTGTGTGTGTGCACTCATGAGAGAAAGAGAGAGAGGAACAGAAAATATCTATAAATGTGCATATGCATGCCTTGTGTTCACTTGGCATACTAGCAACTTACTTGGTTAGTCTGATGACCGACATGGTAGGAAAGTCATCTTGAACATAACCAGATAACAAAGGAATTTACTCAAGCAAGCTGATCATCAGGGACACAAAGGCTTATCTCTTTTCCAGTCATTTAGTCACAGAGTAGATGGCTTTGTGATACATTTTTAGACCTGATGTTTTAGGATATTAGAGGCTCAAAGATTGAAAAAAAAAATGTTGAGTTTGTTTTTGAAAGTCTGCTATGACAAAACAATAATGGAGCCTATCAACATTTTTTTGAGCACTTTCCCCAGCACTGTTAGAGTGAGGTGAATCATAATTAACTAAAAATTTGTTGTCAATTCATAATGTTTCTCTTTCTATTTCCTTCATTTGTTTCTCTACACGACTCTTGAGAGACACATACATACACACAAACACATTCTGACATCATAGAAATACAGGTAATTCATAGCCGTATATATTTTTTCTAAATCTTTGTTTAATTCATCCTTTAAAATTAAACTATAATGGATGAAATAGATATATAATTGCATTTATGTCATTACTCATCTGTGCATTCAGCCCACAATAAGAACTAATTTTTAAAATAAAGAACTTAGAATTTAGAAACTTACAAGTTTGATATTAGAGCAAATGAAATGTGTCCTGTGCCTTTAATATGTAAATCTATTGAAATCCACTCCTTGGCATCATGAGGGTCTCCATGCTTATTACTTTATGACATTTCCAGACTGAAGGTGCAGGAGGGGGCTCACATTAATTTGCTTTATGTTTGACTAGAGAGGCTTCCCATAACTATTAGAGCCCACTTTGGGCCCACCTCATTTTAGAGTTGTTGTCAGTCATTTGAGTGATA
Organism: Sapajus apella; assembly: GCF_009761245.1. NCBI lineage: Eukaryota > Metazoa > Chordata > Mammalia > Primates > Cebidae > Sapajus > Sapajus apella. The sequence continues at coordinate 4,417,694 of NW_022437020.1, read as the reverse complement.
TGCCCCGTGCCTGGGAAGAATAAACACATCATATATTAGGTAAAGCTTTGATATATGGGGGTTGCTGAATGCCAACACCTCTTTCTGAGGATAGGAAAAATCAGAATGTGAGAATGAGATTAGGGTAGAAAGGAATATGACAGACAGGGGCCTAGCCAGCCTTCCTGGAACTTTCCAGCTCAGAATAAACAGAATGCACAAAACCAGTGTTTGTTTTGCTTTTGCTTTGGTGTGTTGTACAGTGGTTGTTCTGAACAGTAGAATGAGATTGCAGCACACAATTTTGTTTCTTTTTGCCATTATCAAACTTTGAAATTAAACAAAACATTTAAAAGCTGATATTATACACTGGTCCAGAACATTTCAGTATCAACCACCTGTAATAATTGGCCAGAAATTGACTAAGGGTCAGCATGTAAATCCTCATATTTTGTCTTCTTATACTCCCAAGTGTTTCATTTTTACACACGTTAAAAAGTAGACTTTTAAAACATAATCAAAATTTGGTTTTAGAGCATAGGAAAATAATGGTCTGTTCTAGAAACTACAAATATTTTTTCACCTCTTTGGGTTACAGAATGAATTTATGATTAACTAGTATATTTTCAAGTCAGGAAGTCAATGAATTACAGAATTATTTAGTGAAAAGTTTCAAATTTCCAAAAAAGAAAGTTTTACCCAGAGGGATGTGTTTTATTTTTGCACATGCTCAGCATCAATTTGTTCTCCCTTATCCGCACTTCATCTTGAAGCAACTGTGTGTTAGCTGATTTGAATGCAGGCACTTCCACTCATGATACAGCTGGTTTTCATCCTAGACTACATGGTTCTTATTGAGAACTAATTATTTCATACAGCTTTAATACTGTTCAGAGTCTTGAGAATCTCATTGAATGACGATGGACATATATTATTACCTCACAGATTGTTTTAAACAGCCATATCTCACATTCTAATTGTATTGCCACTCTATAGCCCTTGCACTGCATCCTGCACACCAAGGAATCACCACCTCTCCTATTCTGTCATTTTGGTTAAGGAAAAAAACATGTTGCCTGCTTTTTACCAAGTGAATAACCCAAGGAAGTTCCATTTGTTAAAAGGAAGAATCTTATTTTAAAAATTACACATTACAGATTAAAATACCAGATTTCTCCCCAAGGCCACATATTTGAGCCTTTGGAAGAGAACTGGCCAAACAAAGGTCTATACCTCTTTTCTGCTGTTTGCCTTAAACAGCATGAAGACAACAGAGCAAGTTAAATGTGATGAAAATGGCTTTACTATATGTATGTATATAAGAAAAGAAATACACATGTATATATTTCAAGCAAGGGGATACATATTTCTATTCATTTTAAATAATCCCAAGATAACAGTGAGCCATAATGATGAAAGTATTGTAGCAGTTACAATAAATAAAGAGTAAAATAGTTTCTGTCTTAGAAAGAAAAAAGAAGATACTGGAGAACCCATATTTGCGTTTAATTTCCAATTTCTTGCAAGTGGACTGAGACTAGTAGTTTCTTATCAGAAGCCTAGAATCTTGATGCCTCATGATTAATAAATAAATATTACCCATAATTTCCTTCTAAGGATCTCTCCAAGTTGGTTAGTTAGGGTTATCTTGAAATATCTGAAAGGGATAAGATTAAACTACATACCTTAAAATATATAATGTGTATGTACTTATTTTTATAGCATTTATCACAATGGTTATCATTTACCTAATGTTTAGATTATATAATATTTCACTGACGTATTTATAACATTTCTAACAATGGTTAACATTTACCTATTGTTTACATTATGCCAATCACGTTGCTTAGGACTTTTGCTGCATTTCATAGTCTTAACAACCTAGATGTAGTCACTTTTGGCAATATCCAGCTAGTCATTTAGTTTTTGGGAAATTAGAAAAATAAAGTAAAATAAAGATGTTCATGAATCAATCTCCATACTGACATATTCTTATCAACATTGCCAATAAGGTTTTATCAGCCTCAGGCATGAGGCAAATCTATCTTATTAGTGTGAAAACTAATGAAAGATCATCCTAACAATGATAATTAATTGCAGTTGTTGACAAGGACTCAGTTCTTTTACACTCCTTTGCTGTTGCTCTTTCTTGATCTTTCAGTTCTCTTCTCTCAATTAGGCATATGAAAAGTTCGGCCCTCCCCTTTGAGAAAGAAGCTTTTAGATTAATCATATTATCTTAAGGTTCCAAATCTCCATGCCTGTGTGACCTTTCTTCCGTTAGAATCCATTATCTTAAACTATCACAATAATCCTGGCTTTAGGGAGGGAGACAGGGAAAAGGAATCAAACCTAATAGATGGCAAATAAGATTAATCTATGATCTAAGTGCCGATTACACTTGGCCCTGCCCTTGAACACCCAGGTGTAACCTTGAAATTCACATCTGCTAAGACACAGCAATTGGATTGAGTGTCCCTCAAGGCCTTAAGGGCAGCTGGCCAAACTTTACCCATTACTCCCCAGTGAGATCGTGGGCTGTCTCAACCTCTAACTCTTTTTACTTGTGGAATTTGGCAGCTGTGCTTTTTCATGTTTGTTTTGGGATAGTTCACATTTTTTAGATAAAATACTTATTTTGGGTCCTTGATTTTTGTTTGTCAGAAGCACCAGGCCATGGAGGGAATGAACTTTTACCTGGACCTCACAAGAGGAAAACAAATGATCCAGCTCCTCAGAATCTGATAGCTACACCAAAATAAATTTAGTCTCTGCTTCTTTCAAAACACTGACATACTGATTCTTAAAGCTACATATGTTTAAGAAAAACCAAGAGGAGAAAAAAAAAACTCCCCCTTGTAACATTTGTCATCTGAACTTTGAGCTGATTATTTTCTTCCACATGGCCTGAGGTCTTGGAAAGGACACCCTTTTGGTAAGATGGAACATGACATTGGGATGTCCCAGCTACTGGTGACATAGACAGGAAAAAGGATTATGTAGAGAAAGCAGTTTCAGCCAAAGAGAAGTATCACTGGCTCAGATAGAGGGAAGCAAAAGGAAAATGCATTCTCATTAAAAGTTGGCCCTGTCTGCAGACACTCAAAGTTGACCATATAGAGTGTTTTCTCATTATGATTCTGTGTTGTTAGACCTCTAAATGTATTGAAATCCTGGAATACAGAATAAAATTAAGTCCAAAATGAGAGTAAGAAGGAAAGTTAGGTCTAAACAAGGAAATAATAAGTAGACTTTAAAAATAATAGAGGTAAAATTTGGCATATAGAAAATATGACCATGCGTCCTGAAAAAGATAGCTGAATAAAAAATGCCAGGGATATCGATTAGTGAACTCATTCTCAAGCCATTCTTATTGGTGTTACACCTATGCTGGGAGTCTCTCTTTGGCATACTCCCAAGCCCAAGTTCTATCTAAAAACAGAACGAGTCTTGCAGTGTTCACTTTGTGAAGTTTTTCTCAACTGTTCTGTTAACAAAAATTAACACATATTTGTTTTAGTTATACTGAGATTTGTAGGACAAGGACCTCAGACCCACAGTTCCTGAGCAATTATTCTGTACTTTTTCTTGTCACTTTATAGTTTAATTGCTAAAGTATTAGAAATAAATTCAATCTCACAATAATCTCTATTTCCTTTTTTCTCTTTTAAAAGTAAATTATTGGATTTTTTTTTCTTAGTAAGTATAATGAAGTAGGTAGAAGCACTGTTTTTCAGAGATCACCCTTTGGAAACTTAATTGTGAAGCTTATTTATCAAGAAGATGTGGCTGGTTCAAAAATCCTGGGTGACACAGATTGCATGATCTAGACCTTGCCGTTTAACATGTCTGAGTTTTGATTTCCACAAATGTAAAAAGGAATATGGAAATAAGTCTATGTCAATCCAGGGTTGAAGATTCTATAATTACATGTATAAAACTGTCTGACAATAGCTGGCTGATTGGGTTGAATCCCAGCTCTGTTGTTTCTTAACTGTGTGACCTTGGGTAAACTGCTCAACCACGCTGTACTTTAATTTCCTTACTTGAGAGTAGGAATTAACAGTCTTTACCTTATAATGTTTTGTCGGGGCTTAAATGAGTGAAAAGAGGTAAACTGCTTAGAAGGTATTTAAGAAGTACTGTATAATTGTTTGCTATTATTGTTATCCTTGCTGTCATTATTAGAGTCAGTGAAAGATATTCTTTTTTTTTTTTTTTTTGTGGTGGGTGAACTCAAAAACACTGGAAAACAACAATACTACTGGTTCTTTAGATTTTTATAAGGATCACAGCTGAAAAAACATCAAAGAAATGAAGGATTCTGGAAGCTCTGGTAAAAACACAAAGGATTCTCCAAGGCTTCCTTTCTCTTGCGAGTTAGGACAGTGGCATTTTGGCTGAGTGTAGGAGCCCTTGTCAGCTGTCCTGGGAGGGTTAACTCACACCTAGGCGGGAGCCTGATGCCATTAAGTCGGGGACAGTAATGAAATTTCATTTGATTTGTCAGGAAGAAAGTGCTAATGTTAAAAGGCATTTAATAAAAAAGGGAGAGATTCTTTGAAAGGGAGTCCTTAAGTAATTACTTCAAGTGTCTTATGCCTACTCACCAGAATATTTACATTAGTGTCTTACAGTGCCAGTGTGTAATTAAATTAGTGCAACATTTACAGTCCCTGCTTTTTTTTTTCTTTTAAGGAAGTGTTATTTTATTAATAATACTACTTTAAAAAAAAAAAAAGAAAATAACTTGATGCAATCAAATCACATGTTCATATTTTTTTTTGTTTTTGAAAATTTCTTACTAAGAGAATTGCTGAATTAAAGTTGCATGTGTGTGCATGTGTTGGGAAGAAGTGCTGATTCCAGCGCAGAGTGGCTGTACTCCTTCCTCATCTCCACTCACAAAAATGCCATCTTTTATCTGCTCAGACCTGACATGGAGATTCAGGTCAGCGGCCAGGGACTGTCAGCATATTGCAGTGGATACCCCTGCCTAGCCCAGGTTCTCTTTTCAACTTGTCTGCGAGGCAAGAATGGATACAGATGTGAGAGTGAGAGGAAGTCTGCGGGAAGCCGGGTGAGGCAGGCTCATCCCTCATCACTCTGTGCGCACAGAGAAGCACAGGCCCTCGCTGGCAATAGCAAGAGGAGTTAACTAATGTGCCAGGAGTGGTGGATGGCCCATGGGACCACCACTGAATGCATTTCAGGTCACAATGAGGAAAATGATTCTTAAACATTTGGAAGTAACCTGCTGCTGTTTTTCTGAATGAATTAATGAAATCTCCTAATGAATGAGTCTGTGCACTGATAACATACAAATGTGTAACTTTTATCACGTCTGTCTTCCAAGATGTAGTAAAGGGGCACGGGCAAGAGCAAAGGCTGCTGATTGGATACAAAATAAATAAGACATAGAAAAGGAAATACAGATTTATCTCATATAGGTGATTTGAATAATAAGAGAGGTCAGATGATCAGAAAAGTGTGTAAACTGTGAAGTGTTAATAATTCTAGCTGCTATTTTAAGTGTAGTTGGAGAGATCTTTCTAAATTTCAAATCAGATTGTATCACTCTCCTTATTACCCTTCAACGGTTTTCCACGGCCCTGAGAGAAAGCCAGAACTTTGCAGTAAACCATGCATTACCTCTGCTAATTTCCAAAAGTCACATCCTTCAAGAATCTGCTCTGCTTTTCAACATATCAGTTCTTCAGAACATAAGAATTCTCTCATCTCTAGATCTTTGCACATGTTTTTCCCTCTGTGTAGAGCTGAACTGCCCAGTGTGTTAGCCACTAGGCTCATGTGGCTATTTACATTTAAATTTGAAAAAAATTAAAATGAATGAACTCCATTTAGTTCCTCTCATGCATTAGGTACATTTCAAACCTGCCATAGCTGTATGTGGCTTGTGGCCACCATATTGGAAATTGCAGCTGTAGGCCATTCCTTTATTGCAGAGGGTTCTATTAAATACCTCAAGTTTATAGCCACCATTTGTTGTTGTTGTTGAGATGGAGTCTTGCTCTGTTGCCCAGGATGGGGTGCAGTGGCATGATCTTGGCTCACTAAATCCTTCGCCTCCTGGGTTCAAGCAATTCTCCTGCCTCAACCTCCTGAGTAGCTGGGATTATAGGCACGCACCACCACACTGGGCTAATTTTTGTATTTTTAGTAGAGATGAGGTTTCACCATGTTAGCCAGGCTGGTCTCAAACTCCTGACCTTGTGATCCACCCGCCTTGGGCTCCCAAAGTGGCAGGGATACAGGCATGAGCCACCGTGCCCAGCCTATAGCTACCTTTACCTTCTGACTTCATCTTTAATTTTTCAGCTTAGCTATCACTTCCACAAGGAAGTCTTTTCTACCTCTATCTCATGGCTTCAATAAGAGTTGGGTTGTCCTTTTTTATTACCCCATATAAAAGTTGCCTATATGTTTTTTTTTTCTGAATTTTCTGATCTAAGATGAATCTGATTTTCTGATCAGCTCATGAGGTCAGGGACTTGTCTTCTGAACTGATCAGCATTATGTTGTGCACATGGAAGGCAAACACCAGTGAAAACATAATGGAGTGTTTATTAGGCACTATTCTAAGCACTTTATATGTATGATCTTACTTAATACATGAGTCAGTACTATTTATCTCTTTTAGTACATAACTGACTACTGTTGTTATCCCAATATTACAAACAAAGAATCTGAGGCACAGAGAGGTTAGACCACTAGCCAGGATCTTACAGACACCCAGAGGAAGAGGAGAGGGTGGGGCCAGGCAGCTGGGGCCAACTTAGGCTCTGAACCTCCATGCCCTTGGTGTTCAAACAATTTTTGTTGAACAAACACAGGAGTGCCTATGAATAGGCAATAAAGTAGACAGTAGTCACTCTTTCCTACCATCACTGTTTCATTAATTGCACTGATTTTTCTCCCCAGTCTGACTGTATAAAGCATTGTTTTCTTTTAATAAGTGTTTTATGCTTTCTCCTTCAGCCCTCAACTGTAGGGTGAATAAAGATGGCATATTATACTCCCTCTACAAGTAAGAAATCTGACGTCTAGAGAGGACAAGCAAGATAAAAGGCTAGTGGGCTGATACTATAAAGTCAAAGTAAGAGACAGCGTTGGCAACTATTCAAGTGACATGATGCACATGGGCAATGAATCCAAGTTATCAACTTTCATTTTCTTTGGCATTAATGTCTTAGTTTTCTCACTGCTCAAGTCATATTAAATAGCAATATCATTTCTTTCTCATAACTGCATGTGTTGCTAATACTATTTGTTAGAATGAAATAACTAGACATTGTTTTCAACAAATTAAGATGTCTACAAATAGGTCCCCAATCAGACATTAGGGCTCATGACTACTGTAACAGTACAGCTATTAATAAATCAATACTGTGGTTAGGTCCATAGACTCTTTTTACTATTTCAGATTGAATGTTGATCCCACAAAAAAGAGATTTTTCTTTAAGGCAAATTTATTTAATACAAAATTTAGGTTTAACTGAGATTCTCTTTACAGCTGAAGCTTGAGACTATATCTTTCGGCAGGGTCCAAATACATAAGGAAATATGAAAATGGAGAGTTAATTGAATCCCTATGAGACTATATCCCATTTTGTTGGAAAATCAAAGCATCAGCATGGATGAGTTGGTGTTCTGGATTTTGTGTGCTCAAAGTAATAGCTACCTAATGCTTTGAGGACTTAATATCAAGTAAGTAATAATATATGAACTTTACCTATATTGACCCCTTTATTCTTGTCAAGAAATCTATAAGGTTATTATCTTTTTATGCAGATGAGAAAACTGAAGCATAGTGCTATAATAACTTCCCCAAATCATACTGCCAAGGAGTGACAGACTGTGATTTGAACTTACGTAATCCAGTTCCAGAGTTCATTTTCTTAACCACTGTTCTTTATTGCCCCCTCTCCATCAACAGGTCCAGACACACATGCATAAATACATACAGGGTTTTAGAATGGTTTCGCTTAAAAAGTGAGAATTATAAAGACCTTCCTGTGTTTTATTGGAGGGTGCCATCTAAAAGGAAAATGCAGTTTGGATTGTCATCAATGCAGATTTAAAAGGAGAAAAACTGCTAAATAGAAAACTACAAGAAGAATTTAGCTATAAAGAAGACTATCAAGGAAAAAATAATTTATAATCTAGTTTTACTTTTATTTTCCTACTCTTCAATATATCACTTTTGTCCAGTGGTAGCAAAATGCTTCAGTTGGTATTTAGAAAAAATTTCTAAGTTGGTGACACTTAATAATGCATATTGGCCGGGCACTGTGGCTCACGTCTATAATCCCAGCACATCGGAAGGCCAAGGCGGGCAGATCATGAGATCAGGAGATGGATACCATCCTGGCTAACATGGTGAAACCCCACCTCTACTAAAAATACAAAAAATTAGCCGGGAGTGGTGGCATGCGCCTGTAGTCCCAGCTACTTGGGATGCTGAAGCAGGAGAATTGCTGGAATCAGGGAGGCAGAGGTTTAAGTGAGCCAGGATCATGCCACTGAACTCCAGCCTGGGTGACAGAGCAAGGCTCTGTCTCAAAAACAAACAAACAAAAAGAGTGCATATTGGTTTTTAAATAACCTTGTCTGGCTACTAGAAAAAGTAAGGTAGCTTAAAAATATATTTACAGTTCTTTATTAGCAAACAGTTCCAGTCAAAACCCCGGTGTAATTTTTCTCCTAATCACAAAGTGTCACTAAAGACATTTTGTAAATAGATCGACTGCATTTTCTTGGGAGCTATTTATAAAGAGGGTACAATGGTTCATCCAAGTGTTTGGTCACCTTCGTTACTTAGCAGGATTGACTAGAGATCCGATCTGCCCAACTGTGTAATCTGTCTTTTACATGAGAGAGAATCAGAAAACCCGGACGCTACCAAAAATGTCAATTCAAGTGAAAGGAAAACATATCCTGGCTTTTGAAGACCGTGAAGTAGCTGAAAAAAGATGATGGGTGTTTTTGACTCTAAAGCTCATTCTAAGGCGGGGGAAGAAAAAAAAAACAGCAGATCACTTTGCTTTTCCAAAGAATGCTTTTGAGAAATGTAGCATTCCACAGAAGAACACAAAACAGCTACAGCTTTCAGATGCAATTAAAACAACTGCTGACATTATTTAGAGCTAAACTACAGGCAAGGAAAACACTGAATGACCCAAAATCATGTATGTGGCATTAAAAAACATATATATATATATATTGAAATGGGGGAAACAGATTCAGAAGAATGATTTGTAAGGATGTGGCTAAAACTATTTATATACCAGGTTCTATTTGTTTTACAGCTAGTGGTGCACGGACAGCATGAAAGGTTATCTTTGACAAGGTTTTAGCTATTATTTTCTTCCAGTGAAATGGTATTTCTTGAGAAAAAAAGGTCTTTGGAACAAAATAACAATAAATCCTGATTTAGATACATAAACCTGCCATTGATATCACATAATATCAGTGTTCTTTCTCACTCGATACAGGCGTTTTAAAGATAAATGGTAAAACTGAACTGGAAATCCATCTGGCCGGCTGCCTGCTCTAATGAATAACCCCACTTTGGCTCGTGCAATGTAAGCAGAAAGTTCTCTCCCGGCCTCTTTCGTCTGTCATGAATCTACAAGACAGCCGACATAATATCTGGGCGACAACGGTGCGCTAACAGTGCAGTGACTTCCATTTTCTTTGCTTTCTATTGATTTTCACTTAATAACTGGCGAAATACTAAACGTCCGCCCTGAGTACCTAATAAATCCTGCCTGAGCTTTTTATTGAGGAGAATTTAATAAAAACAACCATTGCGGCTGAGGGATTTTTCTTCTGGACAGAACATAGGGGTAGGGTACAGCGAGGTTGGGGCAAGAGGAAGCCATTTGATTTTTTTTTTTTTTTTTTCCAAACAGGACGTCTTCCCTTTGGAAAGCAGTGCAGTGACAGTGTCAAGGGTGCCTGTGTGTTTGCGGCATGTTCCTTCCAGAAGCAGCTGTAAGTGCCACCTCCAGGCCATCTGGCCAATGTGAGAAAAGGTGGTTGCAATGGCTTGGCAAAAAACAACTTTCTGGTCCTCTGGTGTCCCCTTATAACTGATTTAAACATATGTGCAAGGACTTCCTTATTGCTATCAGTGGCTGTCAAAAATTTATAAGCATATTCATTTCTCTGTTCAACTTAATTGGTATTTTGGATTTGACACTAGGAAAGCAAGTTTGACTTGCGTGTTAAGAGTCCAAGGATATCACCCACAAAATTCTAGACAATAAGAAAGGGTAAGTGTCTGAGGAGAGAGGGCACTTACAAGTTATTCCATTGAATCCTAATTTGAGGCTTCCAAATTCATTTTGGGGCAATCAAAGAGAAAGAACTCTAAGCATGGCTTTTTAAAACACTATAAAAAGGATTCCTGGTATAATAGAGCTCTCTAATTTGATTGAAGAGCACATAGACTTCTAGAACAAGTTGTATTTTTGATGCTTAAAAAAAAATCTTTTTTTTTCTGTGATGTGGTCTTTTAAACTCATAGCATACCTTATAGCTCCCTCTACTTCCTATATTTTAATTGATCTTGAGGTTATTTTCCTGTCACTGGGCTTAATGAACAAGTATTTTAGAATTTCTTCCTGTATATATCTTCATTCCTATCTCAATAAAATGTCTAATCAAGAATTCACGTGTAGAAAATAAAAAATAGAAGCACATAGCCTTAAAGTGAAGTTAGTTGTTTCTGTTATTTTATAAAATCCATGGACCTCAAGTTTGAGTATCATTATTATAAAAAACATAGCCACTCAAGCCATGTGTGACACACTCGCTCATTAACTGTGCAGCTTTTCCTATAGAATATGGGAATATGGGGCAGAGGCCATGTGATAAGATGCAGGCTTCTTGTCAATGGACCCAAATTAAAATACTAGCTTTTCCTATTTTTAAGTTGGGTTACTTTGTCCATTACATGGAGTTACTCTTGCCCAACTAGCATGGTTGACATCATCTCACCAAAAATCAATAAATGTATGGGTGCTCAAGAAATGTTGTTGATTTATTTCAAGGGGGTGCTTCAATAATGAGAAGTAGTTAAGCAACTGGGTTAGGGTTTGAAATTGGCCAAATCTCAGAAATCACCCTGATCTGACTTAACTCTTCTCTGCCTCAGTTCCCTTTTCTCTAAAATGGAGCTAATATCAAAGTCTTTGAAACTATGGAAAGAATTAATGCATATTAAGTCCTTAAGAAAGTTCCTGATGTAAACTGTGGACCTGGGGTGACAACAGTGTGTCAGTGTAGGTTTATCAATTGTAACACGGGGGAGGAGACTGGACTGGGAGAAGGGGTGGGGGCGCAGGGGCTATATGAGAAATCTCTGTAACTTCTACTCAGTTTTGTTGTGATTTCAGGTTCACATCTATTTTGAAAAGTTTCCCTGCACATAGAAAACATTCCATCAATGTTGGCTCTTACGATTTACATATAGTGCAAAAAAACAAAAACAAAAACAAAACTGAAAGCAATTTGTGAATCCTTGCAGAGAAGAACTGGACCATTATTATCCTTTCTGATGATGGGGATTTCATTTAGTTTAGATAGCAATGCCTTTTTCTTAATGTCAATTTTTCTTTTTGAGTATTGTATCCTTTCTGTGCCCAATTCTTGGTGAAAGGGGAAATGGAAGTAAAAACCTTAAAAAGTTTCCTTTATCTGATCATTTGGTGTCTCCTCTTTTTCAGAGCAGTCCCCCTCTTAGATTCTTGTGAAACCTGATGTGTTCTTCCCTGGGCAGAACATGTTGATTTCATTGTGTCAGATAGGTTAACATTGGAGAAAATTCAGCAGCTCACAGTGTACATCCCCAGGTTACAATGTGGGGATGGAAGGTTCAGACGTGGAATGCTCAGGTATTTGCCAGACTGCTCCATGTAAGACCTCTAATCACTTCAAATAAAGGTGTATTGCTATTCAGATAATGTCTTCCCCCGCTCAACAAAAGGTTGTTGTACTGAGCTGTGATTGTGACAAATGATTTACTATTAGGAACATTCTGTAATTATTGTTCGGAGGGACCGCAGACTGATACATCATTAACATGATAGACGGCCTTTTATATCAGCAAAAATAACTAAATTAATAAAAATGGCTTCATTCCAATCCCTGTCAGAAAGCCAATACTCAGAACAATCAAGCAGCAGTGATACCTGAGAAAGCCATAGTTTATATCCCTCAACAAATCAGGTTTTATGCATAAGTAATGAAATATTTGTATATATAATCTCTATAATATGGATCTGTATAATACATGAGATATTATGGATATCAGCTCTAAACAAAAATATAGGATAGATATTTTCTTCCAAATGATTTAGATTTAAATTTATGTTTGGATGCAACTGGATTGCAGTTTTAGAATAATATTAGAATTTGCCTTTGACATCTTTTCTTTCATGATGTCTTAAGCACTGAGAAACATCAATGTAGAGTTTACAGACTAAGATTTCTTTCTTTTTTCCTTTATTTTTTCCTTTCTCCCTTCCTTCCATCCTTTCTTTCTTCTTTCTTTCAACCCTTTCCTCCTTTCTTTCTTTTCATCAACAAACTCCCAATTTATGCTTTAAATCCTTAGTCTCACATTTCTGACATTTCTACCCAGAATGAGGAAAAAAATTTACATTTATGAGTACTCTGTTGAAATAGATGTATAGAAACAACATGCAGGCCATAGGCATTCATATAAAAAACCTTTAAGGTCTACCTGAGTAGAAATCACAGTTATATTTCTAGGTTTCTGTGCACTTTAGTACTGAAAATAAAATTTCAATTAAAAAATGGACCATTATAATAATGGGGACCTGCATGGAAATCAAAAACTAGGAGTTCTCAAGAAATCAGAGAAGGGATAAAACAGAACGCAACTGTTTTCTATTCTTTTCTTCCTTCCTTCCTTTCTCTCTTTCAGTGTATTTTTGTCCACAATCTCACATCCAAAACTCTTGGGATGAGATGTGTCCTGTAATTCAGAACTGTTAGTCTTACAATAAAATTGAGAGGAAGGGATAGAGATTTCCCATATATCCTTCTTTTATTATTTATTTATTCATTTATACATTTATTTATTTATTTATTTATTGAGACAGAGTCTTTCTCTGTGGCCCAGGCTGGAGTGCACTGGCATGATCTCAGCTCACTGCAACCTCTGCTTCCCAGGTTCAAGCGATTCCACCGCCTCAGCCTCCCGAGTAGCTGAGATTACAGGCATGCAACACCACGTTCTGCTAATTTTTGTATTTTTAATAGAGACGGGGTTTCACTTTGTTGGCCAGGCTAGTCTCAAACTCCTGACCTCAGGCGATCCATCACCTTGGCCTCCCAAAGTGCTGGGATCACAGGCATGAGCCACCACGCCAGGTCTTTATATATCCTAACGTTCTCACATGCAATGCCTTCCTGCTACCTATATCCCCCACGAGACAGGTGCCTTTGTTACAACTGACAAACCTACAGTGATAAATCATCACCATCCAAAGTCCACAGTTTACATCAGTGTTCGTTCTTGGTGTACTTTCTCTGGATATTCCAAGTCATGATACATTTGTTCTTTTGCACATTTTCAACAAGAGGGTTGTTCCACTCTTTTATTAAACAAAATAGAGACAGGGCCTTTGCCATGTTGCTCAAGCTAGTCTGGAACTTCTGGGCTCAAAGCATCCACCTGCCTCAGCCTCCCAAAGTGCAAGGATTACAGGTATGAGCCACCACTCCTGACTTTTTCCACTTTTTGCAGGAGCTTCAAAATAATAGAAGTCACCACTTAATGGATACTCAGTAAATATACTTTATTGGTTGAGTAACTAGTATTATAACATGGTAGCATTTTAGAAATGTGCTCCTGTGACTTCATACTTCTACAGAAGTTGGAAGGATCTACATGCCTCAACCCCTGATAAATTTTATTCACTGACAAATTTGTTCTCAGAAATGCTCATGTCTTTGCGGAAAAGGTATAAAAATAGTCTACAATTGTCTACATAGTAGGTATTTTGTTAAGTAAAGACATTGTTTTCAAAGCTAGATTTCTATCTAAAATGATTTTGAAAAATATTATCATAGCTCAGTTCTTCCAATGCCATTGGCATTAAGTGAAATCAGTGTTAGTGGCTGGCTATAATGGGAAGAGTTGTAAAGAACTGTAGCTCAAAGATACTGATATGATATGAAAAGTTTTTTTTTTTTTTTTTTTGAGATGGAGTTTAGCTTTGTGGCCCAGGGTGGAGTACAATGGCGCGATCTCGGCTCACTGCAACCTCTGCCTCCTGAGTTCAAGTGATTCTCCCACCTCAGCCTCCTGAGTGGCTGTGATTACAGGCACCCGCCATCATGCCAAACTAATTTTTGTATTTTTAACTGAGACGGGGTTTCACCATGTTGGCCAGGCTGGTCTCGAACTCCTGACCTCAGGAGATCCACCTGCCTTGGCCTCCCAAATTCTGAAACCAAACAAAGGAAGAATATTGTGCAAGGTGAGGGGAGACATCCAGGTAAGGGATCTGGCGCGACCTTTCCTGGTAGTCAGTGAGAGAATCATGCAATTGTTTTTAATGGCTAAAGCTTGATTGAGACCTATTTTAAAACTTGCCTTTTCTGCTTTGGCCTTCTCTTAAAGGAAGACAAATGCCCTTGAAAAGGAGTCTTAAAAGTATGATTCACGGACTTGGGAAGAATTACAGGATGCAGACAGCCTAGAGTGGTGCCTCCTCCCCCCAAAGGAGTTCACATTTCCTTCCTCTTAATCTGAGTGAACCATTAAAAAGTTAGTCAGTTCCCTGGAGACTCTTCCCAAGGAATCTCCTAAAAGGAAATACCCTGCACTGGAAAGGTAATTTACCTAGACAGGATTTAAAAAGCTAAGTTCGAGTTCAGAGATAACCAGTGACTTTCTGTGGGGTGGTGTATTGCTCCTTTTAAGAATTCACCCCTGAAGTTAGTTAACAAATCGAAAAGGTAGGCAGAACAACATCAAGAAAGAACACACTACCCCCCCTTGCACATTTTATTTACTTACTTTTATATGCAATTAAGTCCTCAAACATATAGTTTCCCTGCTGTTGTAATATCAACCTGTAAATATGCAATACATGATTTTTTTTTTCCTGAAAATAGGCTCATATTCAAACCAGGAACATTTTGTGTTCTATTCTGAGAATGTTTTTAATTATTTTAGCTAGTGGGAAAGCTCTTTTCTATGGGATAGGGATGTGGGAGGGGAACAAAAATCTGTGCTTTGGACCTTAGGGAGTGCTGCGGTAATTCAGTTTCTAAGGTCTTCAGGAAGCCGGACTTAGGAGTTGATTCCCTTTTATGGCTAAATAACTCTTATGAATTTGTCTTTTCAAAGTCCACTGGAAAGAGGAGTATGACTACAGAAAGCTGCAGCTGTGAATATTTGCAAAGCAGCTTGGTTTCCCATCTTTATCAACTCCTTCTCCCCTGCCCCCACCTCCAGCAACTAGTATCTTAGCATCTTATGGAGTAATATGATAGAACTGTCAAGAATGAATGAGGACTTTGGGCTGTATTAATTCCCATCGGCAAACTAATGTCTAATGTGTTGTAGGCTACAGAGGAGAAGTTGATCATTGCACTACATTTATCAATAATTTTTGCATTTTCTAGGGATAGGTTCATGGAAGGAATTTTACTGATGGACATGAGAATGCTGTAAAAATTTTGGTGCTCACATATGGTCAGAACATGCATTTGTTGTTTGCACACTTTTTCCTAGAAGAAAATGGAGAGGAACTATAAACATGGAGAAATGTGGAAAAAATCAAAATACTGGAGATGGCTTACATAGGGAAGCCTCTGGATATTGAAACAAATCAGGAAGGCTGGGTCAGGCCAGGGAAGACAGGACAGTACATTCTCATCTTTTACTTCTTCTAAAATTGGAAGTACAAGATTCTGAAATGCTGGTAGATTAAAAGAAAACAGCAAGCATCCTGTTGCCTCAAGGAGCTTAATGTTTTGTAGCCATAAGGCAGGATTCTCATATCATACTTTATTATCACAACCTAAAGAAAAAATGAAGTTTTGAAAATGCCTGGATTTGTATGTTTTCAATAACTAATACAACTCTTACTATGTGAAATGAAAGGCAGACCGTGGGAAAAATTTATGATTCTATTTATAGCCAAATTTAAATTATCTGATTATAGGGCAAAATTAGGAGAGAGAAACTTTAAACCTGTCCTCTTTAAACCATATTAAAAAATAGTGCCTAATTTGCCACTAAAAATAGTAAAACAACTCACATTTGATAAGCAATCTGTGTTATTTCTTGTCCTATGAACTACGAAAAAGAACAAGAAAAATTCTCCTGCTTTTTTTTCTTTTATAAAACTCAATCCAGAGCCTGCATATTATATTCACATTTTTCTTGCGTGCTTCCTTTTGTATGTTTTGGCCACACTGGTGGAATTTTCGATGATAAGAGGACCACCAATCCAGTGTGCATGGTGTGGGGCTGGACCATTGAGTGGGCCCCACTGGGCCTCCAGGGAAGCGGGCCAGGAATTCACAGGGTTTGATTACCACCAAGGCTTTTTATGCTTTTAAGTTAACTATGTTCTTCCTGGAAAATCAACGCCTGGACTTTGGAGATTTAACATCAGCTCTGTGATTGAGCAGAAACTTTGAAAAGAAGACATCCCAGCAATGCCTACCTGACCTTTCTCCAAGCTTGTTATAAGGGAAATAAGAAGGTGTGCAGGAGAAAGGGAGTCATTGGGAACTACTAGAGGGAACTAAATGTTTTTAAACAAGCTTCCATGAGGACATATGTAAACAAAAGTAAAACTGGCTTTACTCATAAAAGATAAACATTTATCATTTAGCTTTTCATTTTGTGTTCTTAACACTTGCATTTGCCTGCCATGCACATTGTCTTTTTAAAAAAGTATAAAAATAGGCCGGACAAGTGGCTCACGCTGTAATCCCAGCACTCTGGAAGGTCAAGGCAGCCGGATCACCTGAGGTCAGGAGTTCAGCCTGACTAACATGGCAAACCCCATCTCTACTAAACATACAAAAATTAGCTGAGCGCGATGGTGGGTGCCTGTAATCCAAGCTGCTCGGGAGGCTGAGGCAGAAGAATGGCTTGAACCTGGGAGGCGGAGGTTGGAGTGAGCCGAGATTGCGCCATTGTACTCCAGCCCGGGAGACAGAGTGAGACTCTGTCTCAAAAAAAAAAAAAAATTACCAGGATGCTTCCGATGGTGATTTCTCCATTTACTTCTGATGATCTAACACAATCTGGTAAATATTCATGGGCCACAGACGCTATTAACGTGACTGTGTTGTATGTTGGTGACATGAAGAGAGAGTAGTTAATACTAGAGATTGGTGAAATGGCTCTGTTAGAAATCAAATTTTCTGTTTTTAATATGGTTGTTACCATTTTCTTTTTTCAGACTTGGTTTTATTACTGTAACCAATTTTTTTAATCTCTCCTTGTGTCCATTGCTTATGATGTGTGATTTCACATATGACTTAAGGAGATCAGTATATGAACTTGTCCTTTGACTTAGTGTTACCCGTAAATATGACTTGCTGTGGCCAAAAGAATAAGGTGGAAATGAGAGCATGGCCTAAGAGGCTTTGCATGCTTTCTTTCTTATGCTTATGCTTAGTCACGAGAACATACCTGGGCAGCACCGTTTGTCCCAAGTAGAAGATGGAGAACATAGAGAGCGGAATCAGCTGAGACATCCCAGTCAAGCTTAGCTATGATTAACTATGTCCCAACAGATCTCCAGATGCATGAGTGATAGATAATAAACCCTAGCTGTCTTATGCCACTGCCTTTTGGAATGGTTTGTGATAAAGCAGTCATTATTTGATACAATCAGATTTATTCTTCATTCATTTATTAATTTTCAAACATCAGTTGGACACTTCATAAGCCCCAAGTTCTGTGCAGAGGCCTGAGCTACAAAGTGCAAATTTCCAGGGAAAACAGACAAATGGAGCAGTAAATAAAATAGATTCACAAAGTGCTGAGATAAAAGTGTGCCTTGGGTACTATGGTGAATCCTTAATAGGGTGGTATAAGAAGCATTCTGGAAGAGGGATAATACCACGCAAAATTTTAAAGAGAGAATAGGGATTAGGAAGTCACTAATGTTGGATTTTGAAGAGAAAAAGAGTAGAAGGGCATTCTAGGCAGAAAAAACACACAGCATTTGCAAGTATCCTAATGCTGAGAAAGAGCCTGGTGCTCTAAGGCCATAGCAAGTAGTCTAACAAGCAGGAACCATGCTTTGCATTTTTTCAAAACTCAACATAGCCAAGTCAAGTATGGTTGAAACATGGCTTGGCAAAACTATTGGGCACTGTCTTAAGTAGAAACTAGAGACAGTGTTTAAGAAAAGTCACCTTAGAAGTGCCCAGCTCCCTATGTGAATTCAGACCTAACTGCTTGAGAACATCAAACTAAGGCAGGAAGTCTTTTGATTATTTGTGGTGTTTTTCTCTTCACTTCCTGCTTTGATTCCATAGCACAGGAACCAAAGGATTCTAAGGGAAACTACTTCCTTGGTATTTTTGGCATGCCTCTTACCAGGAAATTGGTGGAAGTGTCAGGGGTACCCTTTTCAAGAGATTTCCACTTAAACCAAGGGTGGGAGTGGGGGTTGCATCCACTTCCTAACCATTTAAGGCTTTAGTCATTTGTGGTTTGCACATTTAGGATGTCCTTAAAGATTCTATCATCACTTTATCTTAGCTGCCAAGTTATAACTCTGCCATTTATATGAAACTATTATTTAAGTAGAGAGATGAGAAACATAAGGATGTTCCAATTGGAAATAGGCTCTGAGGTAGATGACCTGGCAGTTTTCCTGTCATTTACCAAGTTGGAAGAGCCTACTCTAAGAGGGTGGAAAAAAGACTGGTTCAAGGTCCCATTAATTAAGGACAAAAATGGAATTATGCCCCTGGTTCCCAAGCTGGCGTGCTTAGCACCACCCAGCCAATGGATTCTTGAATTTTTATGCTGCACAAATTAAACCTGAACCATGGACAAAACTTAAATAGAGAAAAAAACAAAGCATGTCAACTGTCTTAGACCAAGAAAGAACAAATCAAAAAAGAAAATGGCAACTTGAATCTTTAAGAGCTGAAGCAATTTGCTTTTCAGGTATCAGGCATCAGGCTAATTTTAGAATGCTAGAACAGTTAGTAAACTTGGCATGTAGGTGTGTGAAGTAGGGAAAGGTACAGAACAGGAAGAAGAGGAAAGAAGATACTACATCTTTAAATTGAATTGAATGTTCTGTGACTTTAAATGAAGGCTCTTCTGTTGTTGGGCAAATAAATTTAAACCACTTAACATGGCAGAGAAGGTCAGGCAAGCTTATTATAGTGATCATAGCGTTACAGCTATTGCGATTGACCGCTGCTCTCTGGAATCACCAATAATCAGAGACCGCAAGCTGTGTTTGCAGAGAAAGGTCATCATTCATTTTTTTCAAAGCATTAATATCTTTTGTTTGTTTGGCTCAACATGAAACAGGAATCGATAGAGGTAATTCACAGAGCAATTAGCCTCTCATCTGTCAAACGGCATCTGGGTGTATTTAACAAAAAGACCTTTGGAAAGGTTTAAAAAGGAAGAAAGTGCCTGTACGATCAACAATTTATATTTTCTACATGACATGTTGTGTATGTATCTGTAAAAAGGGGGGCCTTGGGAGTAAGAAAATATACATAAAGCATGCTATAAATCTACACTTCAGTGTTATGATGTTGCAGTGTAGAGATATACCCTAAAAAACTCAGATTACATCCTCATCCAGTTCCCAGGAAGACAGCAAGTGGCATTTGGGGTCTTTGTATCATGCTGAACACAGCCATGGTACATAGATTTCTCTGAAAAAACAGACTTCCAGGAAAAAAGTTATTGTGGACAATGTAACAAATTGGAGAGGGTCAAACATCAGGAACAAATGTTCCTTTTTGGCTTCAAAGCCTGTGATTTTTGTGCTGGGCTAGACTGCTTCTAAAACAGGTCACAGCCTTGCTGTGCCACCCATCAGCTGCCTTGGGAAGAAGTCATTGGCTGGAGACATCTCTCTCACTGCTCACCAGTGCCCACACCACTCTTAAGGTAGTCCTGTCTCTCTCCATCTAATTTGCCAGTATTGAAATGAAAAGCAAAATGCAAAGTTAAAAAAGTTTTTGTACTTCCAAAAATGGATTGTGATCTGGGTCTGTTTTCTTTTACTGAATTTCAAATGCGTGTACTATAGAATGAATGCAATACATATCAAAGACGAGGACTTTAAAAAAAAAAAATCAGCTTAGGGACTTGTCTACACGTTTACAGGATTGCTGTTACAGCAGGACCAGATGTATTTTCGAAACGTATTTTCTTTTCAATTCTCTGGATTTTTCTGCTCATTTTCTTTTTATTTTTTCTTACTTTTCTTTCTTTCTCTCCCCCCGCACCCCTACACCAGTCTTCTGCCTTCTCTTTTATTTTGGTCTCCTCCCAGGCCATTAATTGACAGCTAAAATAGAAGTCATGAGGTATAAAAGAAAGTGACAAGTGTTTTGCTTACCTTGTCACTTGTTTTTGGTTTTAAATTTAATTTTCTTTTCTTAATATCAAAGTATTCCAACAGGTTCCTTATCCATCTCTAAGGCTCTTTCTGGATAACTGTGTCTTATCTGAAAATTATGTACTATAGTTAATTTAAAAACCAAGCAGGCCGGGCATGGTGGCTCATGCCTGTAATCCCAGCACTTTGGGAGGCTGAGGCAGGCAGATCACCTGAGGTCAGGAATTCAAGACCAGCCTGGCCAACATGGCAAACCCTGTCTCCACTAAAAATATGAAAATTAGGCATGGTGGCACACTCCTGTATTCCCAACTACTCGGGAGGCTGAGGTGGAAGAATCCCTTGAACGTAGGAGGCAAAAGCTGCAGTGAGCTCAGATCACACCACTGCACTCCAGCCTGGGCAGCAGAGAGAGACTGTTTCAAGAAAGAAAAAGAAAAAGGAAGCAGCTACAATTAACTTTGAGTAGAGAAAATATCACAGCAAAAGAATGAAAGAAAATCCTCAAGTAAGGTTGTATTAGAGTGGAGTAATTATGGAGATTATTTTTGTTTTATTCCATTTCCCTATTAAAAAAAATTTTTTTTTTTTTTTTTTTTTTTTGAGATGGAGTTTCCCTCTTGTTCTCCAGGTTAGAGTACAATGGCATGATCTCAGCTCAGCACAGCCTCCACCTCCTGAGCTCAAGTGATTCTCCCACCTCAGGCTCCCAAGTAGCTGGGATTACAGGCATACACCAACACACCCATCTAATTTTGTATTTTTAGTATAGATGGAGTTTCTCCATGTTGGTCAGGTTGGTCTCCAACTCCCGACCTCAGGTGATCTGCCTGCCTTAGCCTCCCAAAGTGCTGGAATTACAGGCATGAGCCACCGTGCCCCACCTCAAACTTTTTTATAATAAACATACTACTTTTTAAATGGAAAAGAGAAAACATTACTTAAAATTAATGCAGTAACACAAATAAGGCAATCGTGTTTTTGCACATGCATTATATTTTATACCGACTCTAGATGACCACATTTTTACTTTTCGTAAACGCTACCAAATACTCCATAGACTTCTGTAGATATCTTCTAGAAATTTGATAGGCAAAACCAAAATCAGTTTTTAGAGTCTCATAAAATTGTATAGAGAATGTAAAACTGAAGTTGAGTAGAATAGCAAGAAGTATTATAGTTCATGGTATATCTAAGTTTCTGAAATTATGACACTCTGTTATAAGAGAATTTTATTGTCAAATATATGGATTCATCTTATTTTTTGAACTTGGAATTTAATCCTGGAAACATTCTGACACAGTATTTTCTTCCTCCCAACTTTTATTTTTCCTGTTTATGTGAGCTGTGTTAGAAGTTTCCATACATTCACTACATGGCTTCCTTTAATTAGATGGATTCTCTGTAACCCACAAACACTGGCTAATAATTATTTTCCCGACTTCCAGTTACTAAAGCAGTCACCAGTTGCCTGGGTTCTATTTTGCTTTCATGAAAATGCTCTAATATACTTCAACAACAGTCCAAACCATCCCACCTTCCAAGTGGTTATTCACAAGCAGGGGTCATTATTTCCTTGTTAGACTGTCTTAGGGGTGGGTCTGGTTTCCATGGGCTTTGCACATTCTTCTGATTTGTAAATCAAACCTGAGTTACAAAGATGGACTGCCACCTCCTCCGGGCTCTGCTTAGTGTCACAGGGGTACAGTTCATCAGACAAACACCTCATAAGCATCAGTTCTGGCTGCCTTCCAGGGAAAACCATGTCATGCCATTGAATAACACTTAGGACCCAATCTTTCATCCTCCTCCTCCATAACTAAATAAATTGGGTAAAGGTCTTGCCCTGTCTCAAGATAACAAGAAGTTTAAAGAACTTACTCGTGTTTCATGTTGCAGACACTATCCTTTAGAGGAGTGAACAAAAACAAGATGGCCGCTTCCCTGAAGTTCAAAGGCAGTTCTGATAGCAAATGAATACTGACAATCCTTTGCTTTTCTCTCATGGGCACAAATAATCCTGCTGAAAACAGGAAGTGGATTTGGATTGAGGGCCGAAAGAAAATGAGCAGAGACTTTTCTATTGCTGTCCTACTCAGAACCTTATTATATAGCAGGGGTCAGCAAAATTTTTCCGTATAAGGCCAGAGAATAAATATTGCATCCTTTGTGGGCTATACTACTTTCTTCACATCCACTCAACCCGCTATTCTAGTGTGACAAAGGAGCCACTGACAATGTGTAAACAAGTATTGATGGGGCTTTAAGAAAACTTTGAAATATGAATTTCATATAATTTTCATATGTCACAGAATTTTATATATATGTATATTTTGAGGTGGAGTCTAGCTCTGTCACCCAGGTTGGAATGCAGTGGTGTGATCTCGGCTCACTGCAACCTCCGCCTCCTGGGTCCACGCAATTCTTCTGCCTCGGCTTTCTGAGGAGCTGGGACTACAGGTACACATCACCATGCCCGGCTAATATTTTGTATTTTTAGTAAAGCCGGGGTTTCACCATGTTAGCCAGGATGGTCTTGATCTCCTGACCTCGTGATACGCCCACCTCAGCCTCCCAAAGTACTGGGATTACAAGCCTGAGCCACCATGCCTGGCCAACGAAATAATATTCTTAAATTTTTTTCTTTTTAACCAGACATTGACAAGTGTAAAATTTATTCTTGGCTTTTAGGTGATACCAAAGCAGCCTTGGGCTGAATTTGCTTCTTGGGTCACAGTTTTCTCATTCTCACTCTAGAATTCAGAAGTTCCAGTTCACGCTTGTGAATCAGATTTTACAGAACCAAGGGCCCTTCTTTGCTGTCTCTCAGTGTAGTGACAGCTGCTGTTACCATGTAACTATCATCTCACGTGAATAAAGGTGTTTTTCTTTCATTTGAATCGTATCTTTTGTTATTTGAGAAAAGGCTCATTAAACTTTTTAAACTCATTGAATTTAGAAGAGAGTCTTAATTATGTGTGACTCAGGCATTGGTGGAGAATATGCATAACCAGACCAAATTAAACTGCACAAAATCATGTCTTTCTATATTAAAAACAGATCTTTTTTCAGGTAAAATCCAAGATAGTCTAAAAAGGCAGTAGGAATTTAAATGATTGTTTATGCAGGCAACGAATATATAAATAATTGGTAAATGATTCTGAGAGCTATTTGGTGACAAAAGAAAATGTTCCCTTTCTAATGTGAGTTGGAATAAATCAGAGTACAAACTCTACATTTATGTGTGTATGTATCTTATATAATAGAAAGATATGAACTAAAATGTTAACAACATTTATGGAGATGGTGGAATTATTTCTTTGTGCTTTTTTTCCTACTTTTCAAATATTTTGCAATGTGGTTACTGCTTGTACAATTAGGGAAAAAACAACTAATGTTATAAGAATAGCCATTGCTCCTAATTTTTAAAAACGTTTTCATGAAGAGACCCATGCCTCTGTAGCAATCTTGGACAAGGGATCATGAAATAATCTGCATGATTCATTGACTGCTGGAAGGCTTTGTGATAGCATTGAAGATAATCTTCCATGAGCTCATAAAAATAATTACCTGAAACTTGTACAAATTCAGTATTTTTATGACATGCAAATAAAGAAAAGGAAGGAAAAACATGAGATAACACAAGTGTAAGATCTCATAAAAGGGATGGCAATAACTATATGTAAAAATAATAATGGATGTTTCTAAAATTTTGGCATGTCATTAGAATTAAATGAGAAACAGCCAACAAACCTCCCTCCTTTGCTATTCAAAAGGTGAACAAAGCACCAGTTACTCTCTGGCATCAAAATCTTATTTATATTTATGACCAAAGGTGTTTTTTAAAAGCTTGCCTTCATCTTCATGTGTAAGTTTCTTAAAAAATTGGCTGAAGCCAAACAATAAACTTTCATTCATGAGAACAATGTAACAAAAAAAAATTCTTCCATGCATTGTTTCGTGGGTTTTTTATTTCAATTTTTTTTTAAAAGCAGATCTCAACCTATAGCCTAACGCATAATTCCTATCTATATTTCTAGTATATTCTAGACACCACCAGGAAGATATACATATGATAGTTTATGTTTTTCTTAATTTAAAGAAAAGGATCTCAAAAGCAGCTCTGAGAAAAATGTGATATTAGAGATACAATGTTAAGTGTCTAGTTTTAAATGATTGAATATCAAAATATATTTATTACATGGTTCGCCACTTCAAGATAAGCAAGTGTATGAGAATAAAAGAGCTAGTGGCTTCTCAGAAGTAAAATAATGACATTTTAGGCATTTTATATCTTTTGGCCTGAAAGCTTCAGGCTTGGTAATTAGATCTGGCGTGCCAATAATTTTAGAAGGAGGATACTGATAGAAATACATCCAAGAGAGGCGTTATTGGGTGTAGTATCATCCCTTCTCTCTCTTTTCTGGCTTCTGTTCCACAGAAATCTAGTTTCCCAGTAATCTACTTGACTGATGGACTTGTAAGGGAGAAGAAATTATAGCAGCAGGACCCGTCTACTTTGCTTCACCTTATCAAATGTACTCACCAATTTATGTTCTTAGCACTTTCCCACAGACTGACAAGAATCAGGACTATTTCAGGGCTTTTTGAGCACTCCTGTCTCTTGGGATGGTGACCTTCTATCTTGACAATTCAGAACTAGTCACTGGTACCACCCATGGACCACTGATAGCTTTTCAGCCTGCTCTAGGTGAATGAAGAGGGAATGTGATTGCAGACTTTAGTTTTTACTCCTCTATACTCTGATTCAAAAATGTACTTTAACATTCAAAACTCATCTGCAAAAGATTCAACTCCCCATCATTAGCTGCTGATTAAATGCTTATAATAAATGAAGGAGATGGATGCTATGCATGCCTGGCGAGCACCTGTCCCCTCTAGTTGGGGACAAGCCAATGTATTCACTGAATTCATGAAGCTATGTATGAGCGCTAAGTGAGTTCTACAGAAAATATTCTTAAAAATTGAAGACTTCATAACTTGCCAGAAAGAGTCATGGAAGACTTTGTAGAGGAACAAAATTGTGAGTCAGACTTAAGGATGAGTAAATTTGGATGAGTAGAGATAAGCAGGTTCTGCAAAGACCATCCCATTCCATTCTCATCAGATAAGGAAGCTGGAACTCAAAGAATATAGTTTTCCAAAGAACGCACAGCTAAGAAATATGGGAAGATGGACTCAAGCTCAAATTTGCCTCATTCTGAAGCTTGTATTCCTTTCCGTGCACTGAACTGTATCAGAATGTTTTTTAGAATGCAGACGGACAGGAGCAAGAGTGAGGAGGTGTGAATCAACACAAGCGTCAGGACGACAGAGCTTCCTTCCTGGAAACAATGGTTGGGATGAAGCAGCGAAAAAACAACTCTTTTTCTAGGTAGAATTTCAAAATCAGATTCCACCTGCTTAACAAGCATTTGTCAAACCTGAAATCATTTTCTGACTGCAAAAGTATTCCATGTTAATTGTAGAAAATTAAAAACTATAGAATCATCAGGTCTAGAATCAACCAGAACTAGCTATTGTTAATATTCTAATGTATCATCTTCCAATCTTTTCATAATTTTCTCCAAATATATACATATTTATGTATATGTAGTTTTTATAAAATTAAAATTGTGCTTTTTTTCTATTTTGATGTCTTAAGTAGTAATATATCACAACCATATTCCATCTCTTCTATATTCTTTGGAAACATTTTAAATACATACAGAATATTGGATCCTATAAGTTACCATAATTTATTAAACATCCATTACTGAATGTTGAAGTTATTTCTGGTTTTGCTTAATTATAAATGATGTCTGTTTTATCTTATAAATCATTTATCTCTGATTTTTCCTAAAAAAAACAATTTTTAAACAAAATTTCAGCTTGGCTTATTTTCCATAATACAGAAAATTTAAATCAAAATTTAAATTTTATGTTATCCTGGGAACTGAAGCTCAGGTCAGACTCCTGAGGTGATAAACCAATATCTTGATCCAATGATCATCATCACTTTAGGAAGTTAAACTCTTCTGTATCAGAGAGAAGGGTAGAAGACGAGAGGTTGAAGGAGAGATTGAGGAAGAGAGGACAGAGTAAGAAAGAGGGAAACACTGGTTTCCTTCCCTCAGGAATCTGATACCTGTTCTCCAGGTAGAAAAACTTTATTTTTAAAAAGATCAGACTCCATGGTGGTCCTAAGGGGAGGTAGAAAAGACTTATTTTAGAATGTGTCCAAGTGGTTATTTATTTTTTTTAAAGCCTAGTAACGTCACAATGATGGATTTCTCCATTTGGGAGCATCATGTAGTGAAGGAAACCACCTGGGCTTAAATCTCAGTTACTCGGTTTCATAGCTCTGTGGCTTTAGACAAGGCCTTTAATTTCTCTCAGTCTCAGCATCCACAGGGTAAAAGGAGATAGGAATGCCAACTAAAAATGTTTGGATACTGACAATTAAATCAGAATACATAGCATCAGGCAATCACAAACAGTTCCTTCCTCCTCCCTTTCTTCCACCCTTCTGCTCACTGAGAGCAGGAATTCTTTTTATCTTTTATTTGGATTTCTTCATTGTAAAAAGCAGAGTTCATTCATTTCAAAAAAATTTAAATCTCTTGGCACTGAGAATTCAAAGCATTGTCCATGCCCTTATAGAAATCACAGTCTAGTGAAAAGTACAGGAAAGGTAACATGAATTACAAGGTCAAGAGAGAGAAGTTGGTACAAAGTCATGTGTTCCTAAATAAAGGAGAGCCAAATTTATTGGAGAAAGGGGATCAGGGAAATAACCCTTGATGCGGCCTTACAAGATGAGCACTTGCTCACCAAGCAGGGGAAGGAAAGTGGACCTTCTTGGCATGGGATAGCTCTTATCCTGTGGAAGTGAGGAGAGGGTGGTCAGCAGAAGGGCCTTTAACAGAAGCTAGAAGTTGTTAAGAAATGCCACTTCCTCTGCAGAGACCATTCTGGTTCCTTACACAGGAAACCCTCTACTGCCTTAGCACTCTAATTGTACCACATTTGTGGATTTCTTTGACATTTACTACTTCCTGCTTTGCCTTGGAGATACTTGTGTACATATTTTACTTTCATTACACCACTAGAAAACAAGAGACTGTTTTATCCTTTTATCCTGGTATTACCTGTAGTACCTTCAATTTAATGTGTGTGTGTATGTGTGTGTGTGTGTGTATAACAAATTCATTTATTTATTTTTAAATTTCCCAAAATGTCCCAATTTAGGGACACTTTGTCCCTCATCCTTTGGATTTAAACCCTCTTGAATAAATAAGTAAAATTTTATTTTACTTATTTTATTTTTTTAGAGACAGAGTCTATCTTTGTCAACCAGGCTGGAGAGCAATCATAGCTCAAGGTAAATTTGAACTCCTGGATTCAAGTGATCCTACTGCCTCAGCCTCCCAAGTACAATAGTGAGGACTACAAGTAAGAAACATCATGCCTTGTTTTTAGTTATTCTCTTTTTTCTGAGATGGCATCTTTCTACGTTGCCAAGGTTGGTCTTTAACATCTAGCCTACAGTGATACTTCTGCCTTGGCCTCTCAAAATGCTAGGATTACAGAGGTAGGCCACCATGCCATGCCTATATAGACTAGGCATGATGGTTCATTCTTGTAATTATACAGATAGATTGATAGATAGATCAATAGATAGACTGATATAGATAGATAGATAGATAGATAGATAGATAGATAGATAAATATGAAATATCACCCCTGCAATTTCTTAAGAAAGCCTGTATGTTTCACATTCATTCCCGTCATTATAGTGGGGCTCTTGGTCTTTTTACTTGTGAAATTCATGTTGGGGAAGTTTACTTAAGAACTTCATACTGCATACTTCTGAACTTCATATGAACTTCATATTGGAATGCAACACATTTGTGTTATAACCATTGCATCCGAACCATTAGCAGGTATGTAACACCTCCTTCTTCATCCATGAAAACCAGCTGAGCAGGTTTTGATCCTGCTATCAAAGAAATGGATTTCTTCTAATATCATAGATTCTTCAAGAATAGACAATTTACTATCCACTCAGTTTAGAGTTCGTTGGGCAGAGTCTATGGCCTGACAAGGAATTCCAGGAGGTTGTAATTTGCTAAGTTCCCAGCAGGGATAGAGAGTGGCTGGGGTACTGCATGGTTGTGTGGTCAATTTAGGGACATTTTATCCCTCAGCCTTTGGGTTTAATCCTCTTCAATTAATGTACTATAGTTGGCTTCAAGTCAGACCTCCCACTAACACTCATCATCTTTGTTATTATGGGTAGTAATATAAGCAATGCTATATTACAATAACATCATTTATAATGATTTACATTTATTGAACATTTACCATAGCCAGGCACTTTGTAAACACTTTGTCAATACTTACTAAATTAATATCCAAAGTGATCCAATGACTCAGTTACTATCAGTAGTCTCATTTAGTAGATGATAAATTGGAGGAGAGAAAAATTAAGTATTTGTTACTTCCCCATGGATCATACCTGGTAAGTGAGGGACTCTGAATTCAGACCAAAAACAATACTGCTGTGGCATCTGGGCATGTATCCTTTATGCCAGTTCATTAATCCTTGGAATGACCCAATCAAAAAGACATTATTGCTCCCATTTTATAAACAAAGTACAGAGAGTTTAAGTGACTTGCCGAAGTCCACATATTGAAAATTGGCAGAACTAGGATTTAGAGTTCAATCCATCCAACTCTAAAGCCCAAGACTCTATGCTCTGTTTAAGGTTTAAAAACTTCTGGTTATAAGTGCATGATATATCCCACTTACCTATGGGAATTATCAGGTGATAGCTTTCCAGAATGAGGGAGAAGTAATTAAGCTGGTATCCTTACACTAGTATTTTAGTCATTGCGACTAACTGAAGCAGGATTCGATGACTCTATGAATGAATTAATTTCAGTTATTTGAGATATTAGGAACATTTCTTACTGATCCACTGCCCTGCAGTGAAAACCACAGTAACTTTACCATATTTAGTTATGGGCCATTCTTGAGGCTATGGTTTAGGGACAGAAGGAGTCAAGAAAGAGGTAAAATAATGAGACGGAAACGTTCTAAGGGAGTACAGACCTAGTGTGCAGTAGGTAAGAGCATGATCTTCTTTTGGAATACTGAATTGATATAAGTCAAAGACTGGGGAAACCAAATATGCCTTCATGTTCAGAATCAAAGTTGGCATGGATGCCAGAGCCCACAGGCAATTAGACCCCTCCTTGGGTTTGGTAAAAAGTGGAGATCTAGGTTGCTCCTGGTTATGAGCTTGGGGTTTGTATTCAATAGGAAATATGTGATAAATAAGTGTCAATGAATTGATACCACTGAATTCATTGCTTAGGGACTCCTAAGTGGACAGCTTCTTGTTTACTTATGATAGTTGGCGATCATGTTTATACTCCACCAAATGTCTCGGAGTGTTGAAAATGGCCTAATGAATTTGCTGACCACAGCAAACTTCTGCTAATTAACCTGAAGTATCTATCTTATGTGCCTGTTTCCTTCAATTAAATAGTCATACATCACTTAACATCAGGGATATATTCTGAGAAGCATGTCATTAGGCTATTTTTTCAATGTGTGCACATCATAAAATGTCCTCACACAAACGTAGATGGCATAGCTGACCATACACGTAGGCCATATGGTATGGCCTTTTGATCTTAGACTACAAACATGTACAGCACTATAGGCAATTGTAACAAAATGGTAAGTATTTGTATATCTAAATATATCCAAACATAGAAAAGGTACAGTAAAAATCTAGTATTATAATCTTATAGGACCACTATGTTTATACAATCCATTGTTGACTGAAATGCTGTTATGCAGCCCATGACTGTATATGATAAAATTGTCAAGTTATCATTTTATTCCGTGAGGTATCCAAAGAGATTTAGCAGAATGCATAATGCTAGGTATGATCCCTTATCTATTTTGAGGATGAAACCAGTGATGTGTGCTTATTTATAGGTTGTTCTTACAATTGTCCCTCTTAAATGAAACCTGACAATTGGAAGGACCTGCAAGAAATTACAATGAGTGCTCCTAAATAAATAAGGTTGTATGGAAACAAGGGACTTTCTTCCCATGTATATAACTGAAATTGACAAAGCAGTCACACTTCGCTTTGTAACCATCAACACGGTTATACAGCAAATAATCCCTTAACAACCTAATTATAAATTCCTGTTGCTTTTATTAAATTATTGAACAGTTCAGAAGGCAGTTATTTTGGTTGGACTGGCAGGTAGGGTAGTTAAACTCTTAAACCTGTAACTGGTTTATTGAGGAAGTTAAAACTGGATATGAAACAAAACAAGTTCTATTTTGTTGTTTATGGTTTTATTTCATTTTCCAATCCTGACCTTCAATGGCATTATGTCGGAATCCCGTTTCACAGTTTAGAAAAATACCGTGACACTATCCTATAGCTTTCCAGTCCCTCACAGACATAAGACATCTAAACTGCTAGGTCAGGTTGGAGCAGAGTCTCTGGTTTCACTGATGCTCTTCAGCAACCACCACTCATGATGTAGCCTTTCTCCCTGAGTGATATAGCTTAACCACCAGCACCTCTTTCTGAAGGTCTGCATACTCCTTTGATGTCGCCAGAAGTTTTTATCCCCCTCTGGATTAGCCAAGCAACCTCCTGACCCCAGTTTAATCTCCACACTTTCTCAGATGGAAACACAAGAACCACTGAGTCGTCTTTGCACACTCTGAGGGCCAAGGAAACCACTGAGGGTGAAGAGAAGAGGTGGCTCCATCATCTTCCCAGGTTCAGTTCACACCACTGCCCCAGCAGCCCTGCCCTCATAGGCTAATCTGATTGCCTTCCTAGTAGACTTCTTATGTCCGATGACCTCTTTTGACCAGTTGTGGGCATAGTCTTAATGACCACTTCACCTTGAAACTCAAGTAAGCACATGTCAAGTCATGCAAATTCCCCCTCACCACGATCCTTTTCTCTGTTATGGCAACACTGAAATGTGCTATAGCTTCTTGGCTCCAGCAGACATCTAGAAGGAGAGCAAGAAAGTCAGTTTCTCTTTGTCAAAGGGGGCCTGCCCCCAAGCTCTACATGTTATTTTCTTGAAGTCCCCATTCTGGCCCTCTGTTAACTTTGGAATGAAGAAGAATTAGTCTCTTCCCATGAACATGCATTCCTCAAGGAACTGAGAAAGCTTCTTTGCCATGATACCCTCTATTGGTAGACCAGAAATAAGATATGAAGCTGAGAATGGGTGACTGATAGCCATAGATCTCCATTCCTATCACTTGGGGAAGGTGTCAGGCCCCACCTATAGGTGGCTCACTGGTGGCTTGAGACTGACTATAAGGTTCCAGTGATTTGTGGTTTTTGTACATTCTGATTGTTGATTTCAGGGAAATCTAAAAAGTTAAGACCCACTATGTGTATACAGGAGCTAACCAGGGTGTGTGTTTTGTTTGCAGGGGTCAAATGGATACCATATCACTTCCACTTCCCTTTCCGCTGCATAATCTGCCATCTGAAAAGTGAACACATTTAGAATCTCCAAAATCATAATGTTAGTGCCAGAAGGGAATTGCCAACAATCCTCCACCAATTAGTAGTAGAAGTGGAATACTCTTCCTCCTTGTCTTAGCCTGAGTTCTTTCCAGTTGCAGTCATGCCTTTAACCACAATATCCATTTGTGATCTTGGATTTGTCTTGCTTCTAATACATGAGGGACAAAGGCGGAGAAAGAAGCAAATGTGGTTACCAGAGCTGGTTTTGTTTTCAAGGGTCAAATGGGTACCATGTCACTTCTACTTCTCCTTCCCACTCCATCCTTACTTCCGAAGAGCCAATGCATTTCCTCTGTCTTCCCCTCAAGTGTCCTCTATAGTTTTCCACACTGCTTCTTAATACACACAGCTCTGCTCCTTGTGCCTTACTGGAAATAAGCTCAGTGCTGACGGGATCTGACCTACTGGTGGGTGGAAGGGAATGAAAGGTCAAAGCTACATTTGACCCTTTGTTCCACAGACTTACTTCATAGCTGAGCAGCCACATTTTGATTTAAACTTCTTTTTTTTTCTAGGCCCTAGATCAGTTCGTTACCTTGGAGCATGCCCCCTTTGCTGATCTCATACATTTTTATTTTATTTGATACTTGATGTTATGCTTGGATTATGGAACTTCCATTCGGTAAAGGTTCTGTAACAAATTGTTCTTTGTACAATTGCCAGATATCTCAGACTGAAAACATATTGGGGGGAAAAAGCCAGATAAAAAATTAAATGAAGGCAAAATTAGAGTCCTGCTAATAAAATCAGATTTTCTTGACACTTGTAGTCAATGCAAAAATAATTGTGGGAATATAAAAGGTTTTTTACGGTCAATTATTCTTGTCTTAGTAAGTATCTATAATCATAACCCCTTAGAATAGGTAATAATCCTCTGTGGAGGGAAGTAAGCCTTCCCCACAGAACCATAAGGCAGGTAAAATGTTATCATATGCATGCATAAAATATATTAATATTGTAATGTGCTGGCTGTAAGGTCAGGTGGGTAGATAGCTTTTTTTCCCCACCCTGAAAAAAAAAAAATATATATATATATATACTGCCTGACTTTATTGGGCTGCAGACATTCAATTGATCTGCATTATTCTTAGCTAGCAAGATCCTATATACCTAAATGCCTCAGATAATAGGTATTACAGTATTAGGTAAAAAGAATCCATGTAGTCTATAGCAATATCAAAAAGGTAGAAAGTGTAAAATAAGGGAGATTAAGATGACACCAGAAAGCATTGAATGAGGTGTCATTTTGCATTTAGAGAGACAACCGGGAAAGTTAAGACAGAAGAAAAAAATGCTCCTTTCTCACTAGCTGCCCTTAAAGGTTTACAAATGATCTGTTAACAGAAATGAGTTTCTCTTGGGCTTCAGACACCATTTATTACGCTGGGAGAGAGACAAAAAAAGGAGATGGAAAAGACCGGCAAATTATGCTTATTTGAAGGCAAAATGCTTCCCATCAGCAACATGATGAAAATGTACCAAAGGTGTCAGCCAGATGTTGACATGTTAATATTTTTGACGAGGTCTTTCACTGAGGAATGAGTACAAAGAACTTTTTGGGTGTTCTTTAGAATATGAATTGAAATGCATTGTTATGCTAGCTGCCTTGCCTGGGAAATCATGACAGTATTTGATGATGAAGAGGAAGAGGAAGTATGTCCTAAATAGGGGGCTTGAACCTTGATTCCCTGGCTGCCTCCCAGATGTCTTGTGCTACGAATGGGCTCATCTGATCTCTCCTAGTCAATTTCATTCTGGAAAGTAGCCAGTGGGCCTAGTTCACGACCCAGTGATGTCATTATAATTCATTCTCCCTCACCACAAAGACTTTGGAACTTTCCAATTTACAATGGGTCTTTTTAATAAAGAAGAGTGTCATGTACAGAATTTTTAAGTGTTTCTAATGATTTATCTTTTTTTTTCTTGTTATAGCCTCAAAAAGGCCTATCTTCTTTGTATGACTGGACTATCAATACCATTTAAAGAATTTTATACCTTTGTTAAAGTACATGATGTGTTTTATAGGCTGAAAGAGGATAAGCGAAGCTTATGAGAGAACATTGTGTCTGAACAAAAAAACTAAACATTTTCTGCATAAAGAATATAGTATCTAATATTTCATATGACTTAGCCCCTGCTTCATCATGAACACTCACAAAG
Organism: Sapajus apella; assembly: GCF_009761245.1. Lineage (NCBI taxonomy): Eukaryota > Metazoa > Chordata > Mammalia > Primates > Cebidae > Sapajus > Sapajus apella. The sequence goes on along the minus strand of NW_022437020.1, from coordinate 4,383,322 downwards.
CAATTCAGAGTAGGAAATATGCCATTTTTAGGGATGTATTCTGTGTTTTGAGACTGGATTTATAAGATGAGGGAGGGGCTGGGGGCTGACAGAGACATATGTAAGTCATTTCAGAGCTCAGGCTATGTCATCTGTGAGTTCTCTCAACACCTTTCATGCACTGTAAGAAAATATTCACTGTTGAAGATTACACATGAATTCAACTCAGCATTGGGGAGTCAGGGCCGTCTCCCAGAACCTCACCTCCTTGAACTTGGTTAACCCTTCTTGCTAAAATAAACTTTGCTGAATGACTTCACTTATCCTTGGCATAGATCTTTAAAACCCTGGGTAGTACAAGCCTAGTGGATGATCAATGCATCTGTGGCCTGTTGTGTAATTTAACTTTGTCTGACAGGAGATGTGGAATAGCTAAAGAGAGGCTTTACTTGTAATCTTCTTATCACCTTATCCTGGAGTGTTTGTGAAAAGCCAGACCTTCCCTACACTAACTCCCAGTTGAGGGTTAATGCTAAGGAAGAGAAATTGCCCTGTTATGTGTCTGATGGCATGACCTGATAAAGTCCTCTCTGGATACCTTGTGAACCACCTGGCCTTTCATGGCCAAACGTACCTTGCCGCTCCTCAACCACTTGTGTTCTATGAGTTGATTAAAAGAAATAACTTGCTATAATTATGATATGCTGAGAGGGAAAAAAATATGTGTACTCTTTTCTTGCCATTTCTTATTTATTTATTTAGAGACAGAATCTTTCTCTGTCACCCAGGCTGGAACGCAGTGGTATGATCTTGGCTCACTGCGGCCTCTGTTTCCCAGGTTCAAGCGTCTCATGCCTCAGTCTCCTGAGTAGCTGGAATTACAGGTGTGCACTACCACACCCGGCGATCCTGTTTGTTTTCTAAAGCATACAATTCTAAATTAGATCATCATCCTTAGAGCACTATTGGCAAGAGACCATGAGTGAGCAGAGGGAGGTGGCCAGACCAGTGCAGGATAGACAGGAGATGGGGAATGCCTTGCCATGGAAATGGTATAGAAAGTGACAAAACTGACAGAAGGAGTGGGGGGTGGAGGAATCTAAGAAGAAAAAAGAAAAGAAAAGGAGACAGATTGAGAGAAAGAGTGAGAGAGAGAGAGAGAGAGGGTCTTTTTTTAATTTTCTTATTATTTATTTATTATTATTATTGTACTTTAAGTTCTGGGGTACATGTGCAGAACATGCAGGTTTACATGTGCCATGGTGGTTTGCTGCACTCATCATCAGCTCGTCATCTACATTAGATATTTCTCCTAATGCTATCCCACCCATCACCCTCCACCACCCAACAGGCCCTAGTGTGTGATATTCCCCTCCCTGTGTCCATGAGTTCTCATTGTTTAACCCTCACTTATGAGTGAGAACATGCAGTGTTTGGTTTTCTGTTCTTATGTTAGTTTGCTAAGAATGATGGTTTCCAGCTTCATCCATGTTCCTGCAGAGGACATGAACTCATCCTTTTTTTATGGCTGCATAGTATTCCATGGTGTACATGTGCCACATTTTCTTTAACCAGTCTATTATTGATGGGCATTGGGTTGGTTCCAAGTCTTTGCTACAGTGAACAGTGCTGCAATAAACACACGTGTGTGGGTGTCTTTATAGTAGACTGATTTACAATCTTTTAGATATATACCCAGTAATGGAATTGCTGGGTCAAATGGTATTTCTAGTTCTAGATCCTTGAGAAATTGCTATACCATGAGGCAGTTTTCCTGTTTTTACAGAAACCCAGGAAAAAGCAGACAGCTTGTCTGTCTCAGGTGCTCCAGGAGCAGCTAATTCACACTCTTCCTGATGACTCTGAGGAACATAAAACTCTTTAGTGTAAGCACCCTGTGAAAAAATTCTTGCCACTTTCCTTCCAGGGAACAGATTCTGGCTATGTTAGTGGGACAGCCAGTTACATAAGCTTACAATCATAACCAAGGAAAAAATGCCTTATCACAGTCACAGATAGAAAGAGATGGGGAGATCCAGAGGGGACACACGACAAGCTTCATGGAGGGGACATACAGTGATGAGTATTATGACGCAGTAAGTAGAAGAAAGGTAGCGGGTTCTTTGACAAAATGAATAACAGTTGCTGCTATTTTTGTAAGCCCCTCTATGGGACTGTGCCTTCTGTATATAAGTCTGGACACACATGGATCTGTAAATATATGTGTGTGTAGGTATGAAAAAATGTATGGTCCAATAAATGTTGAATGCTCACAGAATCCCTCAAGGTAAGTATTATTACTATTATTCCAATTTTATAGCTGGGACTATTTCTAAAGCTTAGAGAGTTTGCAAAATGTATCCAGGAATACATGCCCACATATTTATAAAGTTTGATAATGATATATTGGATTAAATACTTGCAACTATCATCTATAGGTTACATGAGATATATGACTAGAATAAGAAAGATGGAAAAAACGGTATTAAGTGAAGGGAGATACAATTGGAAGATTTGCTGGAAACTATCTCAGCAAACACTTCATATGCTGTTCATAGAAAACTATATTGTATCTTATAGGGGCTAGAAGGATAGGGGAGGTTTCTGGCAGGGAAGTAATGTGATTAGATCCATACTTGTGAAAAGTAAAAGGTAATTGATTAGTAAAGGCATGAGAATTCAGATAGGACCTTGATGGTAATAGGACAAGCTATGAACTGAAAAACTCATAGCAACAAATGTGGTAGCTATGAAATTAAACAAATATGGGTATAGTATTTTTTCTAAAAATACAATTAACCAACTACCTTCTACGTATAAGGGTATTTATGTTTTCCTTTTTATTTCTACACTGTGCCTTATTTTTTAGGAAAAGAAAGGTTAGACTGGGTATTTTTTAAGATGATTATTCTTTATCTTCTTCCAAGTTTCAAGGACAGCAAATCTTTTTCACATTACTAACGTACAGAAATTAACATGTACAACAGAAAATGTTTGAACATAAAGTCATACTGAGGCTTAGACACAACTGACTTTATACTCCACATAAATCTAATTTCACCAAATTCAGAGCATTAGAAAGGAAAAGCCCATGTTATTTTGTCCCTCCCATGACCAGGCCCTTTCCCAAGATCTAACGTCTGGTATATCCATCTCTTAGCTTTGACGGTAGATGTTTTAAGCTGGCAGGAGGATTAGTAACAACACTTAATAAAAGAGCAGTTAAGAATATGCTTTTAGAGTTAAGCAAATATTGGGCTGAGGCCTGATTTTGCCCCTAATAATGTAACTTCAGACAACTTACCTGACTTTTTACATCTGGGGGTTCCTATTTGGAAAATGTGGATAAATATGCTTCCTACAAAATCACATTGTGGTGGGAGTTAAACTAGATTCATACAAGTCTCTTTCTGCAGTAACTGACAAGCAATACATGTTCAATACATTTATTTAATAACATATACACACTGAACAATGAATGTACACAAAATACACCAACGAGAGAATGGAAGGTCTAAGGTGTGAACAAGAGAAATGAAAAATTATTTCAAGATTGACGATGAAATGGTCCAGAGAGAAGTAGTAACTAAAAGGGAGGTGTCTGTGCAGGGCCTTATTTTTTAAGATGGGGAAAATGAAGCAACTTTTTATGCTGATGGAAATGATTAAATAAAGAGGGAGAAATTGTAAATGTAGGACAGAAGAGAGATAATCAAAAGAGAAGTTCTTGCTACCAGGAGAAGGAATTTGTCTTTGGTAGGCATAGACACAGCCCCCATGGTCACCCACACTTTACAAAGGGAGAGGAGAAGAAAAGCATGAGTGAAGACAGGCATAAATTGTGTTCACTTGTTGGTGGGTGAGAGAATGCCAAGAAAAATAAGAATGTTTCCTCAACGAAGTGTGGGGTGAGGTCATCAACTAACAGGATAATCAGAGGTAGGAGGTTTTTTTTTTTTTTTTTTTTTTTTTTTTTTGAGACTAAGTCTTGCTGTGTCTCCCAGACTAGAGTACAGTGGAGAGATTTTGGCACACTGCAACTTCTACTTCCCGAGTTCAAGTGATTCTCCTGCCTCAGCCTCCTGAGTAACTGGGAATACAGGCACCCACCAACACGCCCAGCTAATATTTATATTTTTAATAAAGATGGGGTTCCACCATGTTGGTCATGCTGGTCTTGAACTTCTGACATCAAGGGATCCACTTTCCTCAGCCTCCCAAAGTGCTGGGATTGCAGGCATGAGCCAACCTGCCCAGTGAGATAGGAGTTTTAAGGAGAAAGAAAAGAAATGAAGTAATCATTCAGAGAAGAAGAGCCAGATCACTAAAATACAGAGAAGGACTGAGCAGTGCCCAGCGCCTGACTGAATTTTGTGATTGTGTACTTAAGTGGCAGCCATTCAAACTGCTTATGAAATTTCCCCCAGGAAAATATCCTTAAAGGGATAGCAAGCAGGAAAAAGGGCTCCTGGTTGGTTTCCTGGAACCCTGACTCTACTACTTGACTGAGAGAAAGGGAGAGAGGAGAGAGGGAAACAGTGATATTTGCAAGGAGGTGATTATAATTGAAGGCCATGGATTGCAAGATAAGATAAAACAATAAGAGGTGATGGATCCACAGTGGCAAGATCACTGAAACAGTGTTAGGGATGCGAGAAAATTACAGTGCTGGAGGTTACTGAGCAAATTCAACTGGAAAAACACAATTTGTGTTTGGAGAGCAAGGTTTTTGAATTTGAGATTTAGGAGTGGAGTAGGACTTGCTGATATTGAGGTTTAGGATGTAACCCTGGGATTAGGCAACTGTGACAAATTGGAATAAAAGGTTAACTGATGATTATGAGATGAGATCAAGAAACTAAGAACCTTTGGAGCTAGATGGGTTCATTCACATGGATATAAAATTTGCCAGGAATACTAAGTAACACTTAAAAGGTGTTTATTATGCATCAATGTTCTAAGTTATACCTTTACTCTTTGATTCCATGCATCTCCTAGTATCTAGAAATACTAGGGGTCTGCTACTCCTAGTATCATCTCCACTTTACGGCAAAGACAGTTTAAATGACTTTCCCATGGCAACACAATTAGCAATGACAGAGCTAGGCTCAAACAGAGGCTCCAGAACCTGTTCTTGTATTGACCACACTGAATTTTCTAGAATTATAATGATAAGGATGTGGAAAGTAAAATTATAATCTAGGTTCCAAAATTTTTAGTGAATTAGGGGCAAGATCAGGACATCTGCAGGGGGAAAAAAAAAAAAAAACAGGGAGAGGGTGAAAAGTCAGTTTGGCAAATTTTATAAGAGCCTGGGGGGATGATGCTAAAAAGAAGAGCGAACACAATTCTGCCACTGAAGAATCTGAAAACGAGAAAAAAAATCTATTTTTAAGGGAACGCAGAGGGGACAGTGTCCTAAGGATCCATTTCATTTCTACAAATTCTGACTTAATTGGGTGGATGGGAACTATAGGACATTAGTATTTTTTTCAGTCTCTCCCTATGAGCTTAATGTGCAGCCTCATTTGGGAATAACTGAATAAAGTGAAAGAAGAGAATTTTCTGAAAAATAGAAGATAATTTTCTGGTTACAAAGTGAGAATTCTAGTAGGATAAGTGGAAATGTTTGAGAAATAAGGAAAGGCAGTCATTAATGTTACTGGTGCCATTGGTATGTGTATCTTTGAATAACTTCCTTTTCATTGCTTGATTTTATTTTTGCTTGACAACAATGGTTCAGTCTGATTGCATTATTCTTTTATTGAAGCATCGAAAACTATATTTGGTAGGAAAGAAATGGGATGTAAATATGTTTTAAAGTAATAAGAAAATTAGGAAATACAGCTTATTATTAACTGGTGTTCAAGACGGTGAGTTTTGATCTATTAGGCAGTGGCTTGGTGGCTTGGGCTGAGTTTATAATGTCACCTGCTGGCACCTGTCTTTGAATGTTCCTTTCTCAGATACTTATTGCCCCATATAACTACAAAAACTGACTTTACTTAAACCAAGCTTTATAGAAAAAAAATAAAGAATAAAATGAAGTAAGGGAGGGAAGGAAGGAAGGAAGGAAGGAAGGAAGGAAGGAAGGAAGGAAGGAAGGAAGGAAGGAAGGAAGGAAAAGTGAAAAGACAGTAATCAAAAGAAGAAATTGAGCAAATCCTTACATGGTAAGACCAAATAGAATGAATTGAATGGCAGTTACAAGCACAGAAGGATAGTCCAAGATTATTCACTGGCCTAATAGGAAGAAATAAGAAATGAAATCAAGCTGTTTTCTGAAACGTGGCTGCGTGTAGATACAATCAAAGGATATCATTTTATATGTAGTATCTGAACAACTGATGATCATTAAAAGAAACAGTTGGAATTAAAATCCTTTTCAAAAAGCTATTAAGAAATACTTTTATGGTCTCTATTACAAATGCCAGTTCATACACTTACTTTTGATTATTTTTGAGGAATTAATTCTATTGTAAGAATATGGAAATTATAATATCTTGGAAATAGTTACTTGCACCAGATACCTGAGTTTGTTTGCAAAATATAAATTCCACATCTGGGTTCAAAAACTCAGTTGCACAAAAATAGCATGATTTGTCTTTTAAGTAGTGTATGTGTCAGCTGGATGACTATATAAATATGCAAAGGAGACTTGGCCACATGACAGATGACCTAAAGGAAGGAGAAGTATAATCTTGCCTATATGTGGGTTCTTCCAATCACACTTGTAGAATAGGGTTCTATTCAGAACTTTGAGGGTAATTGATGAGCTGGAACACACAGAAGATCACCACTGTAAATTTTTTCTTGGTTAGAAGACGAGTTAAAGAAATATAATAATAATCTTCAACAGGTTGGCTGTCTGTTGTGTGCCATCCTAAAAATTGTTGTTAACAATTATTTTGAGAAGGGCAACTTTTAACTGTTTGTTTGAAAGAACGTTCAAATAACTGGAACTTTCCAAAGATAAAATGGACCATTATAGTAGATAATGCATTCCCTTTAACATGAAATACATATCTCAATTGTAGGTAATCACTTAGACCCACAGACAAAGAGATCTGGGTATCAGTTGGGATGAAAAAAAAATAACAGCTGATAATTGCTGAGTACTTACTAAATGCCAGGCACTGCTATCTGTACCGTCTCATCTATCCCGATAATTATCCTTTGAGGTTGATGATATTCTTCGTATCTTACGGATACAAACCATAAAGCCCAGAAAATTGCTAGTAAATGACACAGACAGGATTGAACTCCAAACTTTTAATAACCATCCCATACTGCTTCTTAAGAAAGTTGCAGTGGGAGACTTCCAAGGTCACGTTAAACTGTAATGACCAGTGATTTTGGAAGTTACACTTTAGTGGTTTAGATTAGTGGTCTGGAATTAGACTACGGTTTAAATCTGGAATGACTTTACAATGTCATGTGCCAACACATTTCTTTTGAGTTTTCCTCTCTCAGAGGCTAACAAGAAAAACTGATTTTACTTCAACCCAGATTTATAGAAAAAAATGGAGGAAGAAAAGAAGGGGAAAAAGAGGAAAGACAGTAATCAAAAGAAGAAATTGAGCAAATCCTTACATGGGAAGAACAAATTGAATGAATTGGATGGCAAGTACAGGCATAGGAAGAAGGATAGTTCAAGATTATTCATGATTATTCATTATTCTTAGTTATTAATAATCAACCTGGAGTGATGTACTTGAACTCTCTGAAGTTTATTTTCTTCAACTGTAAACTGGAGGTCATAAAGTTTCATTCACAGTATTGTAAGAATTAAATAAGATAATGCATACAGCTTTTAAGCACAATGCCTAACACTAGTTATAACCTTGACAAATAGTAGCTATTTTTAAGTGTTCTAAGACATAAGTTATTATTAGAATGGTATTTTGCACTACATGTTGCAATCCCAAATTTTCACATTAGAGTATATTTTTTTAAATGTACTGGGTTTAGACCAGGTTTATATCCTCTGTGTGTGAGAATAACTACTTGATTTTATCCTTCAGTAACTTTTTCTTCAGTAAGATACCAACTTAAAACAAGTGACAATATTGAAAAAAATATGATAGTATGTATAAAAGTATTTTTTATCAAGAAGGAATGATGACAAATAGTCAAAGAATAGGTAGTTCACAGAAAAAGAGACACAAATGGTGAATAGATAGGGAATCATGCTTGAACACATTTTTATTTCTTTCCCAACCCACTGAAAAATTATCATCGTCATCATCATTGTAATATCTAGCTCACTCTCTTATTTATCCTTGGCCTCATCTCTTCCTGCAATTACCACTGAGTTTCTCTTTTCCCATTAGAGCAAACTCCTCAAAAGATTTATTCATACTCACTGTTTCACTCCTTAACCTCTCTCTTGCTTTTGGATCAATTCAAATGCAGTATTCTCTTTTTCTCAGTGTAAAAGAAAAAGTATGTTTCTCCCAGAGTTGCTGACTACCATTTTGAAATCGTGGATACAGCTGATTCTACAGAAATCTGAGAAGAAAAGTAAGAGGAAAACTAAGTGTTTAATAACATCATGGAGAATTTAATCTGACTAACTTTGAAGCCCACCCACTTCTAGACATTTCTGTGATCATTTAACCAGTTCGAATTGGTTTTTCTATTTCCAAGAACACACATGGATGACTAAGTTACCCCCTCTGACAGGGTCTGTGGATGAAAATAAATTCTTATAGAGGAAGACAACATCTGGCAGCTCCTAAGGAGAAAATTTCTAGAGACAAATGTATTTTGGCATCCCATAATACCAGTTAGTATTCAGTCCACATAATTCCTTCAGGTTTGTACTTAAAGAGCACAGGGTAATTCCCATATGAGCCAAGACAACTCAGTGAGAGATTCAACCAAGATCGGAAAAGGTTGTGAAAAGTTGAGTAATAGGCTTCCAAAAACATCAGGAAATGTTTTGAATTAAAATACATGATTTCTTTGCTCTAGAATTCAGACTAAAGCAATTTTAAGTCCAAGTTGTTAATTTATAATTGATGTGTCAAAAAGTCCTTGCCCTCGCCATTTTCTCCTGGTTAATTTAGCCAGTATTTATCCATGACCTGTGTGAGGTGCTGGAGACACAATTATGAATAATTGTCCTTATGCATTATTACACAACATAATCAAAAGACAAATACAACAAATATGGCTTTTATTTATTTTCAGTGAGGTGAAATAATTTTGAAAGATTGATTTGCAAAACCCTAATTAAAGTTCTTTAACCTTCTTCAGAAGCAGATACTGTAAGCCAACGGTTTAATTAAGATGGTTGGCTTCTTTAAGTTACTTATCAATTATTCTTCTCTTGGCTCTTGTTGACCTGGAGATTCAAAGGGAGAGAGATGGAGGTGAGGGAATGGTGACATAAGTTAGCCTCTATGGGGACCAAATAGAGCTGAAGAAACAGGGAGAAGGAGCAAAAACAGAGCCTGGTGAATCTGCAGAGTCAGAGCAAGCTATGAGACTACTCCAACTTAGGTGTTTTAAACAAACTTGTATTCAGAACATGGAAAGTAATCAGCAGAAGCCTAGATAATAAATTCTGTCAGAAACCTTGCCAGAGTGACCATCCTAGGCCATGACCTTGCCTGTGGGTTGACTGAAGCCATTTTCTCTGCATGCTGCCCCCTCTGTGTAAAAACAATTTTTACTTAGCATTTACATATAATTTTTCTTTGGTTACTCTTTCTACACAAATGATGCTTTACATTTCTCAAATAATGCTTATATATTTGTACATTTATATAACTGTACATTTTAGAAATGTAATTATATAATTGTACATTATATAACTGTACATTTTAGAAATGTAATTGTGTGTTATATAACTGTACATTTTAGAAATGTAAGTTATTGTTCTAGTTTGTAGTCATCACTCATGAACATCCATTCTCACACAAAAACATATGTTCATGGTAGTTCTGAAGTGGAAAAAGAATCATTACAAAGCAGCAGAGACTTGCTTTCAGAGAAAGACATATCAAACTCTGTTCTGAAATTTTTTTTAAAATTTCTAATCACTGAAAATTTTCTTAGCGTGTCTTACAATGATGATTAAGTTGCTTGAATTGAATTTGGTTCTTTCATAATAACTGAATGCTCTCATTTGCCATAATCTGTAAATTCTTAAAGCCTATACTAAACCTTTGTGCCCAACACAGAATAAAACAAATGGCCATAGCACATAAGGTTATCAATACATTTGAGTATATTTATGTTTGACAGAGTCTGACATCCTGACTTTATGTTTATAGATACTGATGTTTATGTTAACATAATGTATATACAGTAAGCGTGTGTATATTTGGAGAGGGCTTCATTACATCTTTTACTGTACCAAAAAAGGTTAATTATGTGGAAAAGACAACTTCCTATCTCTTATTTTCTACCATTTCAAGGAATAAAATTATTGTTATCATTACGTTCACTATTATCTTCAAAAAAACACTGGTGGCCACTCCGCTGGTTCTTGATCTGTGAATTTTTAAAAATCAAACAACACCAAAAAGCAAAAGTTACAGTCCTTACATTAAGGAAGGGCTCTTCTTAGACAGAAGCTCTTAAAATACATCTATTGTGTACAGAAAAGAACAACTAACCACACAGTCTTTGAAATACCAAAGGAATGATAGAGGAATGATAAAGGAGACCATGTCAGAAAAGGAAGAAGGTCATCTGAATTGGATATGTGTGTATAGTTGTGAGAAAGAATCTCAGAGGGGGAAGAATGTTAAAGTGGCCTTTAGAGGATTCATAGACTTTAGATTATGGAAATATGAAGTGTGGGGAAAAAAGAAAGAAGGAAGGAAGAAAAGAAAGAAGAAAGGAAGAAAAAGAAAGGAAGAAGAAAGAGAAAGAAAAAGAAAGAAGAAAGAGAGAGAAAAAGAAAGAAAAAGAAAAGAAAAAGAAAGAAAGAAAAGAAAGAAAGAAAGAAAGAGAGAGAAAGAAGGAAGGAAGGAAGGAAGGAAAGAAAGGAAGGAAGGAAGGAAGGAAAGAAGGAAGGAAGGAAGGAAGGAAGGAAGGCAGGCAGGCAGGCAGGCAGGCAGGCAGGCAGGCAGGCAAGAAAGAAAGAAAGAAAGGAAGGAGAGAGAGAGAGAAAGAAAGGAGGGAGGGAGGGAAGTGAAGACTAGAGCTTTTCACTTCCACTTGGGATACAGAAGTAAATGGAGACTAATTTTCAAGGAAGTAAATCAGCAGCTGAACAACAACACAAAAATCTTACTTTTCTTTAATGCCATCAAACATCTGTGGACACAAAGAAATTCAAAAGAACCATACCTCAGAAAGACAAGCCTTTTCTAAATAAGTTAGAAATACAGGACACATTCAAAGCAAGGGGTCAGTTGTGGAAAGTTGGGGCCAGGTGGACTGATGAGCAAAGTTGTCAGAAAAGAACAGTCTGTGCTTAGGCTAGAAGAAACAAACCAGACATTCTAATAAATTCATGGGATGCCTTGGCAGAGTGGATCTGCAGGAGCCCCAAAGGCAAAAAGAATCTTCTCAGTCAAGTCACTTGCAGGGGAATTTAGATAATTAGGCAGAGGGTAGGAGTGGAGGGAGGAAGATTTCACAGCCTCATGGTCCCAGGGTTGTCAGAATCTCAGTGTCCTGATATCTTACTGGGATCCCACCACCTCACAGCTTCATAGACCTCTGGGCCTCAAGGAAATGGTAAATATAGACTATTTTCTTTATTTTATTAAATTACTAAAAGTCAAAAGTTATTCAAAAGATTGGTTAAAGAGAAAAATCATAAAGTATTATGGGGCTTATAATAGGTATAGGTAAATGGTATGATAAAAATAGCACAAAATGTGGGAGAAAATGTAAATGAAATTATACTATTATAAGATCATTTCATTGGACAGAGAATAGTATTAAGCTAAGTCAAGAAAGACTGTGATAAATTGAAATGTACACTACATTGTAATCTCTAGAGCAACCACTAGAGTAATAATGCAAAGAGGTATGGTACATATATACCATGAAATACTATGTAGCCATGAAAAAGGATAAGTTTATGTCATTTGCAGGGACATGGATGAAGCTGAAAACCATCATTCTCAACAAACTAACAAAAGAACAGAAAACCAAACACCAAATGTTCTAAGTCATAAGTGGGAGTTGAATAATGAGAACACATGGACACAGGAAGGGGAACATCACATACCGTGACCTGTCAAGGGGTGTGGGACTAGGGGAGGGCTATCATTAGGATAAATACCTAATTTAGATGGTGGGTTGATGAGTGCAGCAAACCACCATGCTACGTGTATACTTATGTAACAAATCTGCACGTTCTGCACATGTATTTCAGAACTTAAAGTATAATAATAAGGGCAATAGATTAGATAGAATGGAATATTGAAAATTATCATATAGATCACCAAATAAAACAAGAGGAAAAAAGAAAACACAACAGAAAAATAGAACAAGAAGAAGCCAGTAGCAAAATATTAGACTTACATACATATAAATAAGTAATTCAAATGTAGGGTGAAACATACTCCATGTAAAAAATTGAGCATTTTCAGAACGAATTTTTTTAAAGACTCAAAGATATATCCTTTATAAGAGATGTACTTAAATATTAAACAACACATAGATTGAAAAACTTTTTAATGAGAAAAAATATACCATGGGGCCTGTAATCCAAGCACTTTGAGAGGCTGAGGCAGCTGGATCACCTGAGGTCAGGAGTTTGAGACCAGCTTGGCCAACATGGTGAAACCCTATCTTTACTAAACATATAAAAATTAGCCAGGTGTGTTAGTAGGTGCCTATAACCTCAGTTACTCAGGAGGCTGAGGCGGGAGAATCACTTTAACTTGGAAGGTGGGGGTTGCAGTGAGCCAAGATTGTGCCACTGTACTCCAGCCTGGGTGACAGAGTATGTTGGCCAGGCTGATCTTGAACTCCTCACATCAGGTTATCCGCCTACCTTGGCCTCCCAGAGTGCTGGGACTGCAGGCATAATCCACTTTGTCGGGCCTCTTAACAAATTTTAAGTACACTACATTAATATGACATATTAATGTAGTCACATTATATGGATAGCCACATGTTGTACATTAGGTTCCCAGAACTTATTTATCTTTATACTAATGTTTGTACCCTTTTACTAATATCTCCCTTTTTGCTGTTTTCCAGCTCCAACCACCTTTCTGCTCTCTGTTATTATGAATTTAACTTTTTTTAGATTCCTCACATAAACAAGATCATGCAGTATTTGTTGTTCTGTGTCTGGCATATTTCACATTATGATGTTCTCCAGATTCATCTGGGTTGTCACAATGGAAGAATCTTTTCCTTTTTAAGGCTGAGTAATATTCTACTCTGTGTGTGTGTGTGTGTGTGTGTGTGTGTGTGTGTGTGTTTGCATTTTTCTGCTGATACCAAGTTACTCCTTGGTATCAGCAGAAGATTGGTTCTAGGAGTCCCTGATGATACCAAAATCCACTAATACACAAGTCCTTTACATAAAATGATGTGTGTATTTGCATATAAACCTATGCATATTGTCTCATATACTTTACATCATCCCTACACTACTCCTAATACCTAATACAATGTAAATGCTGTGTTAATAATTGTCCTATTGCATTTTTATTTGTATTATTTGTATTGCAGCATTGTTATTTTATTAATTTGATCTGGTGTTGATTAAATTTGTGGATGTAGAACCTGAGGATACTATGAACTAATTGTGTATACTTATTATATATTCTTATCTATTCATCTGAGCAGGGACAGTTAGGTTGTTTCCATACCTTACCTATTGTAAATTATGTGAATATGGGAGTGTGGACCCCTCTTTGAAGTAGTAATTTTATTTCCTTTGGATATACACCCAGAAGCAGAACTGCTGGATCATATGGTCATTCCACTTTAAATATTTTGAGGAACCAATTTTGTTTATGGTGAGGGTTCTCTGATGTCAAGTTTCTTGCTGTGTCCTCACATGAACTTTTCTCCAGCATGGTGTGTATGGGGGATGGGTGGGAAGTTAAAGAGCTCTCTAGTTTCTCTTCTTATAATCCTATGGGGTCAGGGCCCACCCTTCTGACCTCATTTAACTTAGGGGTGTCTTATCCATAAATAGTCACACTAGGGATTAGGGCTTCAATGTGTAAACTTTGGTGAGGACACAAATATTCAGTTCAAATAATAACACCCTCTCTATGTTAAAATGTAAGATATAAAATTAAAATACACACACACACACACACACACACGTACGTATATAAAGTGTGTGACTACTTTCAAATATTTAAAAGAGGATAAAATACCAATATCACATAATATATTTCATAGAATAGGAAAGAAAGAAAACGTACTAACTTGGTATGTGAGTTTAGCATAACCCAACTCCAGAATATTAAGAAATAAAATATAGCAATATATAAAAATGATAATATATTACATGCAAACATGATTTGTTCCAGGAATGCAAGGTTGGTTCAACATTCATAAGTTAAATTCACCCATTTATTTAATTTTGTTAACAAAATAAAGGCAAAAACGACATGATTATCAAAAGAGAGGCAGAAAACATTGACAAAAGCTAAATATTTGCCCATTTATTATGAATATTCTCAGAAAAGTAGGAATATCCTCAATCTAATAACAAGATAGCTACAAAGAAATTTCACTTAGTGTTTAGTGTTTCCATCTAAGATCAGAAACAAGCTCAGAAAGTTTTTATTTTATCTCTTTTATTTATTTTTCCTGAAAATTCACCAGTGTAATAATAAATAAATGGCATATAGATCTATTTTTTTTTAAAGTAAAGCCATCATTATTCACAAACAAGATTTTTACATAAGGACTCCTAAGGAATCTACCCTCTCCCCCAAAAACAATACATAGAGTTAATAAGAGAAGACTGGCTTTCTTGCTCCTCAACTTGCAGATGGCCTGTTGTGAGATCTTGTGATCGTGTGAGTTAATACTACTTAATAACTCTAATAAGTAGATAGATAGATAGATAGATAGACAGATAGATAGATAAAGTTCTATTATTAGTTCTCTCTATCTAGAAAACCCTAAGTAACACAGGTAGTATATTTGTTTCAATTCATGAACCTGCATTAACCCATCACTATTACCCAAAGTCCATTGTTGAAATTAGGTTTCATTCTTGGTGAGGTATAGTCTATGGGCTTTGACAAATGTATAATGGCATGCATCCATCAGGGTAGTATCATACTGAATAATTTTATTGCTTTAAAAATCCTCCATGCTATGCTTATTCATCCCACTCTCCTCCCAGCCTCTAGCAACCACTGATCCACCTACTGTCTCCATAGTTTTGCCTTTTCCAGAATTTCATATACTTGGAATCATACAGACTATACCCTTTTCACATTGGCTTTTGTCACTTAGTAATATGCACTTAAGTATCTCCTGAAGGACATCTTGGTTGCTTCCAAGTTCTGGCAATTATGAATAAAGATGTTATAAATATCTATGTGCAAGTTTTTTTTTTGTCTACGTAAGTTTTCAATCCATTTGATAAATGTCAAGGATTACAATTGCTAAATCATACAGCATGTTTAATTTTGAAGGCAACTGTAAAAGTGTCTTCCAAAGGAGCTGCACAATTTTGCATTCCTACCAGCAATAAATGAGGGTTTCTGTTGCTCTACATCCTCACTAGCATTTGGTGTTACAGGTGTTTTAGATTTTGGTCCTTCTAATAGGTGTGTTGATTAGATGTTTTTAACTTTCATTTCTTTTCATTTTAATATCATGAAAATGTACTTTAAATTAGATAACATTTTTTAGTTATTGTAACAACTCATGAAATCACTAAATAGTGCCAATACAGTTTGGCTGTGTCCTCACCCAAATCTCATCTTGAATTCCCATCTGTTGTGGGAGGGATCTGGTGGGAGGTAATTAAATCATGGGGGCAAGTCTTTCCCTTGCCCTTCTCATGATAGTGAATAAGTCTCATGAGATCTGATGGTTTTAAAAAGAGGATTCCCGTGCACAATCTCTCTCTCTTTTGCTGCCGCCATTCATGTAAAACATGACTTGCTCCTCCTTGCCTTCTGCCATGATTGTGAGGCTTCCCCAGCCACATGGAACTGCAAGTCCAGTGATACCTCTTTCTTTTGTAAATTTCCCAGTCTTGGGTATGTCTTTATCAGCAGTGTGAAAAATAGTTAATACAGTAAATTGGTACCAGTAGAGTGGGATGTTATAGAAAAGATACCCCAAAATGTGGAAGTGACTTTGGAACTGGGTAAAAGGCAAAGATTGAAAGAGTTTGCAGGGCTCAGAAGAAGACAGGAAAATATGGGAAAGTTTGGAACTTCCTAGAGACTTGTTGGATGGCTTTGACAAAAATGCTGATAGTGATATGAACAATAAGGTCCAGGCTGAGGTGGTTTCAGATGAGATGAGGAACTTGTCCAGGAAGAATTTTGCTGCAGGTTCAGGTCTCTCATGGAGCACCTCTGCTAGGACAGTGTGGAAGGGAAATGTGGGGTCAGAGCCACCACACAGATTCACTACTGAGACACTGCCTATTGGTGCTGTGAGAAGAGGGCCACTGTCCTCCAGAACCCAGAATAGTAGATCTGCAGCTTGCATTGTGTGACTGGAAAAGGTGCAGACAATCAATGCCAGCCTAGAAAAGCAGCCAGGAGGGAGGCTGTACCCTCAAAGCCACAGAGGCAGAGTTGCCCAAGACCATGGGAATTCACCTCTTGCATTGGCATGACCGGGATGTGAGACATGGAGTCAAAGGAGATAATTTTGGAGCTTTAAGGTTTGACTATCTGATAGATTTCAGATGCGTGGGTGCCTATAGCCCCTTAGTTTTGGCCAATTTCTCCCATTTGAAATGGCTGTATTTACCCAATGCCTGTACCTCCACTATATCTGGAAGTAGCTAAACTGATTTTCATTTCACAGGCTCATAAGTGGAAGGGACTGCCTTGTCTCTATTTAGACTTTGGACTGTGGACTTCTGAGTTAATGCTAAAATGAGTTAGGATTTTGGGGGACTGTTGAGAAGGCAGGATTGGTTTTGAAATGTGAGATATTGGAGGAGCCAGGGATGGAATGATACGGTTTGACTGTGTCCCCATCCAAATCTCATCTTGAATTCCCATGTGTTATGGGAGGGAGCAGTTGGGAGGTAACTAAATCATGGGGCAAGTATTTCTTGTGCTGTTCTCCTGACAGTGAATAAGTCTCATGAGATCTGATGGTTTTAAAAAGAGGAATTCCCCTGCACAAGCTCTCTCTCTTTCCATGTAAGACATGACTTGCTCCTCCTTGCCTTCTGCCATGATAGTGAGGCTTCCCCATCCACGTGGAACTGTAAGTGTATGTCCAATTAAACCTGTTTTTTTTTTTGTTGTTTTTTTTTCATAAATTGCCCAGTCTCAGGTATGTCTTTATCAGCAGCATGAAAATGGACTAATACAAGTACCATATATAATTATTTCCAAATACGTATATCTTTAACATTTGCTTTTCCAACATTTTGAAATTAAATACAACCTCCTTTCTAATGATCTTATCCCAAATCTTTATTTTTCCTTTTTCAACCTCAAAAAACCCAGGTTTTCCTCATCTCATTTCTGTAACTCAACTTTCAAGCTTCAGTCGTCTTCTCTTGATGCTGCCTTCAATCTCTTTTCCCCAAGCAAAGTAATTTATCCTTGCTCTGCCTACTCAAAATGTGCAAACCCCCATCTCACTATGAAGTCATCAAAAGCCATGACAGTCTCATTCTGACTTGTCGTTAATTATATCCATAAGTGGACCAGTTTTGTTAAAACTTGAAGCTTCAACAATTTGGGGAGTCTTCTTAAAAAATAATATAGCATCAAATATGATGTGGAATATTTATTTTGAATGAGAAAATAAGTCACAACAAACTGTATACTTAAAAAGTTAAATGGTACAAATAACACAAAAAATTACCATAATAAATTTCAAGTTAGGAGTCTGTCATCTCTAGAACACTTTAGTGCCTCTTCATATGACAATTTTATATCTCTTTCTACAGAGAAATTAAAAAAAAATTTAGTTTTTCTTTTCAATGTGGTGAAAAATGTTTTTACATTACTGAATGTTTAACAAATATTTTTAAACTTCCCAACTTTCATGATTAGCAATTTCATATTAAGGTTTAGAATTATTGTCAAACTTGGGGAAACTTTTTTTATCTCTTTTCATTTATGAGCTATGAGGTTTCAGAGAATTTCAGTTTTTCTGGAGAAGGGATATATTCTTTGACATCACTCATTACCAAGGAGTTTGCCTCCAAGGGAAGTGAAGCATCATTTATAGCTTTTTCAGTGTGAATGTTTGATGTCAAATCACCAAATATAATTTTTTTTTCCAATGGATTGATGTGGTTTGCAAATTTTGGTTATTTATAAGAGCATATTTAGAGCTATTCCTACACTGGGATTGCTAGCAATAAATTAACCAGGCATAGAAGTAACAGTGAACCATATGACTTTATCCCATAAAGCCAGACTAAACCAGACTAAATGAATTCCCAAGGAAACTTCTATGACATCTTTAAAATGTCGAGGCTACTCCAGTGTGTCATTTACATAAGGAAAAATATGAAAAGGGCACAATCAGAGAAGAAAGCAAGAAAAGTCTTAACTCATTACATTTAACGTATCTTTTGCAAATTTTGCAACATCAGATGCAAACGCATTGCTTGGGCCCCTCTCTGGGCTTTCCAAAGCTTTAACAAGTGAGAGGTTCTAAGGCTTAAGCTTTATCAGTTTCCCATTAATTAGCCTCTGATTTTTGCCTATGGCTATGTATTCATCTACATTGTCATCTATACACATACTAAAAAATATATATATTTTCATCCATATTTATGTTCCATAAATCGTCTCCTAACCAGCACAGTGCCCTATGCCTAAAATAGTTTCTGACTTATGGTAAGCACAAGATAGGAGCTTTTAGAATTAGTTGGATTGGACTGAATTTAATTGACAACGTGTAAAAAATTTAATTGGGTTGGTTCTTATCATTTTTATGCCTTATGGCAAAATGAGAAGAATGCAGCATGCTTTAGCATTGCTTACTATATTTTTTAAAACTTAGGAAATGTTACTTTACCTCCTTGAGATTCTGTTTTCTAACCTGCAAAACGGGGAAAATAATACTATGCAAGAGTCTGCCAATTATCTCCCAATATTCATTCTTGCCTTCTACTACAGAAAGAGAAACCCTGGTTTTAGCTGGGCATGTGGCTGCCCAGAATAAAAGTTACAATGCCCAGACTCTCTTGCCATTAATTCAGATGAATGAGATGTAAATTGTCATGTAGTGATTTCCCAAACTTTCTGAAAAGAAAGATGACAGACGTCTTGCCTCTTCGTCTTTTCCTCTATCTTGATGCTTAGAATGTACATGAGATGCTAGAGATCTACCCACCATCTTGGACTAGGAGGCAGAGGACCACAGCCTAGGGGAAGTGCAATAAACAGGTGAAAGGCTCCTAATCTGGCAAGACTTTGAGGAGCAAAGCCACCATGTCAATTCTGGGCTGCCTACCTCTATATATTAAATAAATTGCTATTATTTTGAGCTTCTGCTACTTGTGCTGAATTTAATGCAAATGGCTGCACTGCAGGTTTTGTGAAGGCTCTGTATACAAGGGACCTATCAGAGTGCCTGGCAAAGCATCACTGTCTATTACAGCAGCTGTTTAGCATTCTCTTATCTGGATATTTTTGCTTGCCCCATGAAGCAGCTCTCAGTCCCAAGTCTTATTACATTCCTAGTGCTAGCTAGTAAATAGTTTCATTCCTTAAGTTTCTAAAAATAAGCTTTCTCAGTGCCATCTATGTGTTAAATTCTGCAGCCTTATCTCCTTTGCAAACTCTTACAAGAAGAATCTATCAGGATGGGATTCATATTTTCCTGCTGTGTAGACTTTTAAGAATGTACTGGTGTGTAATTTTTCCCAGCATATAATTTTTATCCTGTTTTCTATTTTTTCATCTTGCTGTTGTCAACTCTAACTTGGAAAACATCTTTAAATAGATATTTGGAGCAAAAAAAAATGGATTGCGCTTAAAAATATTATGGTATCTGTTTACACAGTTTACAAAGTGACCAAATATTTATCCTTTTAATTGAGGCCTATGGAGCTGGATTGCTGAAAAATTATGCCTGAATCTCCATAAAACTGAACTAGTAGGGAAAATGGCATTATTCTTTTTCCCCCAAAATTGACCTTTATTCGTGTTATTTTATAATGGAAGAGATTATACACATTTTCATTTCCACCTTCCCAAATCCCCAGTTTTAATGAAAATTTTTCTTAGCCCATGCGACAGATCATTTATTTCCTCTTGGACATCTTGTTTGGCTTCATTATCTTGCCAACTTCTTTGGATCTTGACTTATAGCTCTTTCTCACTAAAGATGCAAAATGCAGATAGAGTCTAAGGCAGAAGAGTGATTTTTCCAGAAGCAAAGGAATGGTAAGGAAACTGAGTTCCCAGCCTTTCCGGAGTTGGCTCCTTCTTCAGTTACAGCCCTGCCTCTTCCCTCGTAGGGAGCCCTGCACAATAGACTTGTTAGGGAGCACACAGGGTAGCATCAGCTCAGGAAGGGCCCCAAAATTAATCTCTCTGGGTACATTAGGAAACACTTCGCTGACATTTGCTGTCCCTGTCAGCCCTAATAAAGAGATTTTTACCTGTATTTGCCTATTCAACACTTCAGCCCCTCAGCCAATTTTGGAAATTATTTTTGATTTATGGCTCTCTCTCAGGCGGGTGTCACCCTGCCTGTCAATTACGCCTTAAAGCAAATGCTAAGTGAATGCTGGCTAGTAAAATTAATAAGGGAAACCTTTACTCAAAAACCCAGAAAGAGGCTTGTAAAGGGGATCATTCAACCAGGCAGTAACTCAGTGGCTGCCTGTGATATTTATAAGTGAGACAGAGGTATGTGGAGAGTTCAGTCACACACAGAAAGGAGCAGCACTTTTCTCCGCCAGTATTTAAGGCCTAGCCACTCTGAAGAACACAAAGACTATCGTGATGTAAGTCCATTGGTTCCAATCTCCTCAGATGGGACCTGAAAACGTTTTCTTCCAGTTTGTAAATATACACTATTCAATTTCACTACAAATCTAAGAAAGGGAAACCATATAGTTCTTATTATTTTAAAGCTTTCCAACATAAATAAGTGTCCCTTGTTGTATACGGTTTTTACATATTTGATACTAGATAAATTACTGCTAGTAAGTACATGGATGAATTAATTAATTAATTAATTAAGCAAGTCCACATAATCTTGGGGGACCCTTATTCTGGCTATGTTTACAGCAATCTGGCCCACTCACCTCGTCCCTCTGTACCCTTCAGCCTGCTGGCATTCTCTGTGATCCTTACTTTTCTACTCCAGGTCCTTTGCACATTCTTCAGCTTCTACCAGGAATGTTCTCTCTTATCCTCTTTCCCTGAAGAGCTCAAACTCATCCTTCAGGCCTTAGTTCTAATTGTGCTCACTCAGAGAAATCTTCTTCTTAACTTATATGAGTTGTCATTTTTAATTTCCCTTTCCTTTTGCTTCGAGGCACTTATCACATTGAGTCATTGTGCATTCATTTGTGAGGTTATTGGCTCAGTACTTGCTGCCAAAACTAAAGTTTAAAACAAGAGGACAGGCTCTCTGGTTCTTGTTTAATTCTATCTGCACCCCTAGAATACAGCACAGTTCTGGTGCATAATAGACTCTCAAAAGATACCTGTTAAATAAATTTGTGATAAATGAAGGATGACTCTTTTAGCAATTTAGGTTATTACATTCCTCATCCTAAGCTGAGTACACAATGCTCTTCCAATACATTAAATTTCTCTCTCTCTCTCTCTCCCACCCATGAGAATAGTTAAGAATACTCTCAACAGATTATTTGAATACTCCCTAAGGGTCAAGAAAAGAAAGAACAAAAACAGAGAGATTTTAGTGCATGGCTTTAGCCTGGAAGGCAAGAAAGAAAAATAAAATTTTATTAATTCATTCATCGGATACTCATTTTGGTTACTGATCACCTACTATGTACAAAACATTGTTATAGATACTGGTGATAACAGAGAGCAAAATGAAATTTGTCTCTTCCCAGGTGGAGGTTATTAATGGGTGCTGCTGAGTGCAAATTCTGAATTAATTCATTTCCTCAGGACCTGTGGTTTTCTCTTGGTCCTCCCAGTTACATTTTTAGGTTGGAAATGCATCCCCTAAAATTGAGAAAACTGTGCTCTTGGGCAGGCCAGACTGAAACTAAGACAATGATAATCATGTAGACGAATCAAGCATCGGTGGTGCTGGAGGGTAGTGTAAAGATCATTTTCTTTCACTGCCTTACAGGAGAATTGAGGTCCTTGTTCCCTAATGCTGTTTCATCCATATGAGCTGCAAAGAAACCTCAACTTATTAACAGCAATGATTGATAAGCATCTTGACATTGCTTATAATGTCCTGGAGAATATACCGTGTTACAATTTCTAGTTTTTCCTGTTAAATCATTGTAATGATTTCTGAGTGAATAAATAGATCTGTAATGTATATGATTATTTGCAGAATCAATTTCAAACATGTGATCCTTATACATTCTAATCAGAAGCATTTAGGATTAAACTTGTAAGTCCTTTTTTATGATCTCCTAAGACCTAGAACTCCCTTGCTGACCTTTGTTATAGAGAGAAAAAAAGTCACGGGATTTGGCATTGGACAGTTCTGGCATCAAATCCAGATTCCACTATTTTATATTTCATGACTCAGGGATAATTCCACCTGACAGAGCGATGGGAGGGACACAGTACTGGTTAAGAGCATAGATTATGGAACCAGATTTCTGGGTTCTAGGCTTGCTCTACCACTTTTTATCTTTGTTATCATTCAAGTTGCTCAACAACTCTGAGTTCCAACTTCCTCATTTGACAAAGGTAGTGATAATGATGTCTTCTCACAAGGTCATTAACACAGATGATATTTTAAAGCACTTAGAACACAGCTGGAAAGTGGTGACTATTCAATAAATGGTAGCTATGTAACTACTAGTCAGGGATCTCGATTTCAAGTAATGGAAACTGACGTTAGTTAACTCTAGTGGAAAGGAGCTTGTTGAAAAGGCATTTATTTGTCACAGATTCGAGGGGAAGGCCGTCAAACCTGAGCTCAGAAAGGGACAAAAGGAGCCAAGGCACAGACAAGCCACTGCCAGGGAAAGGGTCCCCTAAAGATCACCTCTACTTGTGGCATCCTCAGAATACAGGAGTTATGCCTTGGAGCTCAGTGGCAGCTTCCCCTGGTCATCTCTAACCATGTCAGTCAGCTGTCTATCCTAAGATGGTTGGCATTTCCAGGCAGGAGTGTCTTTCTGGAGTGGCTTCACATGGCACATTCCAGGTGACGGGGACTGACAGCCAAGTTTTATGAGCCACTCTCCCCTTCTTCCATAGTGCTGGTATTACCATTCTTCTATTTGAAGATGAGAAAGCTGAGGCATAGAGAGATGATGTAGCTTACTCAGCTATCAAATGGCAGAGCAGCCCATCAAGAATTCAAATGCAGGACTAAGAACTCCAATACTATATTCTTTGCACTGCACTGTGCCCCCAAAGTTGGGATCTATGCTGTACATTTTATATTTGCCATGAGGCTAAGCATCCTCATTCAATGTAAGCAAATTAAATTGTGGCCTATTCAACTTTCTCACCGGGCTATACCCCATCACAAATTAATCTGGATTTATATAGTTTTGCCTGTGGTCAAGGCATTTTTGAAGGGAAAGGAATTTGGATATAGATGCAAAGAAACAGATATACAGATAGCCATTCAATTATTATAAATCATAAGAGGAAGTTGGTGTGATCACATCCTTCTCATTCTGGATCAATGAGGCTCTACGGATAGGTTTTGAACATTTGGAGCAGGTTTATTTGCCTGAACATGAATACTAACATCTCTTCCCTCCCTAGAAAAGAATTTTTAAGTTGAGCGCCTGCGAATCAGCAAATTTCCATATGGGGTCCGTCTCTGTCACAATTGCATCTTTTTATTCCAGAACTATTAAGATTGAGTGTAAAACTGCACAATTAATAAGCAAAGTTTTGGAATGACACAGAGTAATAGAATGTTTTATTTTTGTATATTCCCGGAATCACATATATCATTTTGTGCTAAGCCTTATTTGTCTACAAAATCCAAAACTCTGGAAAAATATACCTATGGAGAGCAATTTCTCAGCTTCTTGGCACTGTGAGGCTACAAAATCTCACCATGTATGTAGTTGTTAGACCCCACGGAACATGAAAAAATAAGAGAGAATAAAACCTCCAATTTATATAAAGCTTTAGATTAGACATCTCTTTTAGTTGTCAGATATACAACATAGCCAAAGCCTTAGAATATCTTGCTTTGTTGTCGAGTGTTGGTTCATTTTAGTCTTTTAAAATAATGTATCTGTCCCCCTAAGACTCTGGAAAGAGTATCATTTTCACTGTTTTATTTGAAGGGAAACTGAAAATTGGAAAGATTTTGTAGTAAATTCAATTCTAATACTTATGTGGCACAGTCTGGATTTGAGTTTTTCTCTCTGACACCAAGCTCTATGTGTCCATATGCTCCATCACACACATACATACAGAGCAGTAACAGGGACATCTAGAATTGAAAGATGTTATCTCTCCCTACACATTTATGCAGTAGGGTAAGATTAAAGGAAATGAAAAAAGGAAAAGGGGAAGGAAGGATCAAATATTAATGGCAAATTAGTAAGAGGTTGAGGGAAGAAGAGGAATTGGGAGAAAATGACACTCCATTGGAGAGTGTATGTGAAGCTTATCACTCAGGGACGATGTTTTCTCAATGTGAGCATTTTAAACTATTTCTATATGCCCCATGTTGCTTGTCAGCAGAGACATGCAAGGGATAAATGTAACCCTTGGGGTTTCACAGCTTTGCACTTTGAAGAAATCAGCAATTCTTCTCCAGTTATCAAAACTCAGTATTTCTTGTAGTGATGGATGCAGTATTATTTGGAATTACTCAAGTGGAGGTAGCAAATGCTTGAACAAATTGGGAGTTTTTAAAAACTGAAAGCACGATTTCATGTAGTTCAAAGCTGCTTATACGGAATTCCCTTAACTCTTGTCCCTTATTTATAAGAGTACCTTCATCTGCACATGCACCTTGAACCACTTAGCCTATTCTTCCCTTAGGTTGGCTGTATGCCCTCATTGTGTTGTTCTCTGTTGAAAGGGGCAGTTTCTAAACACACTCCTGTGAGTTCTACCCGTTCACTACTAGACATAATGTCCAGGCTACAGGAAGGTTCTTCACTGATGGCTCTTCTAACTGGTCAGAAAACTTTCAGTGTGAGATGTTTCCTTAGCTCTCTATCACTCCAGTAGCAAAACCAGTTGATTTCCCACTCTTACAGGTTCTGTAATGTTCCCATGTGTTGACCAATCATATTCCTGATTCCTGGGACTATATGAAGTCCAGGGTTGGTGGCTGATATGTCAGCACTGATGTCAGTAATTCTCTGACCTTTTAACTTACATCCAAACACAAGAAAGAAAGGGTGGTGGTGGGCAAGACTTATGACACAGTAAGGATGATAGATCATTTAGGTTCCTATTCTTTGAGCCAAGATTATTTCTGCCAGAAGGATGCTGTGGTAACTTGTTCCTGTTCTTGCTCTGCTTAGAATATTCTCCCCTTAATACTTGGGTGCCTCACTCCCTCTTATCTCTCGGGTCCCAGGTTAAATATGACTTCGGTGGAGAGGCACTCCCTGATCATTCAATTCAAAGCAGCCTCCGGCTCTTCAGGTCTACGCATCAATATCACCCTGTTTTATGTTCTTAAAGGTCTCATCACAATTTGGAATGAAATCATTTATTTGTTTTGCATCCATCTCACTATAAGATAAGCTTCCTGAGAAGAATTAATGTAATAAATGTATCTGTTTTTCAATGTTGAAGTATATTCAATTTGTTGAGTAAATGACTAATATTGAATTAGTCCCCTAAATGGTTCTTGTGACCATTCTTGTTTTTATATGTATTTTCTCACAAATGAAAAATAAACATGATTATTTTGTAATCACAGAATACATGGAACCATGACTTAGGGTCATAATTTTGAATAAAGGGTGTTGTGTTAATTTGCAAATTTTGGTATTAAATGATAGCATTAAACATTTTGATATTAAAAATGAGGCCACTAGGCAGTACTTTCCCCAAAAAAAGTCATGAGTCTTGTTCTTTTATTACATTTCCTACAAAATCAGCTCAATTCTTTCTCAGCTGATTGGCATAATGATTTTGTTTATTTTTGACATTCCTTTAAGAGGCTAACCTTGAGATAGGAGGGATCCTGTTTGCTGTCGCCCCCTACTTCCATGTTTAGCGTGGTCCCAGGAAGCTCTCCACATACTTCCACATGCATCAGTGGATGCTGAAGGTAAGAACCCTAACATTTAGCCCATGCGCTACTCCCAACTGGGTTTCTATTTTCAGCCAGGGTCCCTGCCTCAGTATTCTGTATCCTCATTCCATCCAAACCAGGCATTGATTGACCTTCTACCCTGACCTTTGGAGAAGCCCTGTGCATGGATGGATCTCTAGGATCTGTAGCCCAAGAGCCATACTTTTGCCCATACCTTGAGGAACTCTCCAGCCAGACTCTGGAAGATCACAAGTTTCATTCCCTTTCTTGGACATCCACACATTGGCTATTACTGTGTCTCCCTAAAGCAGACAGCATGCCTGGTGGGTAGACTGCTGCTGCTCATGCTGGGCTCCTGCCATCAGCTCTTCTACCTGATGAGTTAACTCTGTACCGCAGTAGGTATGAGCAGTACTTCTTCCAAGAAAAGACAATCTGAAGTTCCTGGCAAGTGCCAGTCACAATGCTGTTTCTGAAGAAATTCTCATTGGAAAACTTTCAGTTACAAATTAAGAAATGTAACTTATACATATAGATCCAGATAGGAAAATACACTCCTTTGAAATTCTCATCCAATATTATCTACACTTTTTGATTGGGCCCCATCAGTAAATGTTTTTTTAATATTATCTACATGTGTTTACTTCTAAATTATATATATAGATATTGTATAACATACCTAATATACATTTTAAAACTATGAAATAAAAATAAATTAAAAAAAATTTTGTTTAGCAAGATATCATCTTCCATGCTTTGCACATGCCTTCCTCCAAAGCTCTACGTCTAGAGGGATGATCAGACAGGAAAGTTCAAGATGCATTTGCTCTGCTGCCCCTTGAAACCACTGTTTACACTTGTGTCACACTGCAGTTCCTGATGTAGTGGAGAGGTGGTGACCCCAACCTATTTGTGGTGTGAGATTACAGACGCATTTAGAGAAGCTGACAAGTTCAGGATACATAGCTTTAACACAGCAAAATGAAGTAAGTTTTGATGTTGTTTTCGTTCAACAAACAGGGGACACCAAACAAAATCTGGCTAAAAGAGCAAGAATGTGTGTCTTCATGATCGGTGATAGTTATCAGAAAGATTGCAGAAAACCAGGGTGATATATACATATATATGACATGGCTTCCTGGTCATGAATAAGCAAGGCACGTTTCATTGGCAACATGTGTTCAATAAAACCTTTGTGCACAGGCCAAAATACAGCCTGCCAGTGATTTTCATGGATTGTGTCAGCCAATGTTATTAGCTAATTGTGTAGTTAACCCAGTGCAAGAATTTTATTGCAACCGTATATTTGGTACTTGTATATCACAGGAAGTTTTTGATACTCAGCCCCACAAGCCTTTGAACAGAGGAACTGGGTTTTTAAAAGCATGTTTACAGTTAACTGGAATTATCACTACCCCGTAAATTCAGTGTAGGGGAGCAGTCCATCAGCTTCATTTTTAATTAATTGTGGCAATTAGTTGGTATTCCGTTTTTTTCTCCCAGGGAGAAATCATGAACAAAGATCCAATCTCTCATTCCAGTTCAGAAATGCGTCATTTTGCTCTTTGAGCAAAATGCCTCCCAGCTGCCCTTTCCTGTCCTAAGCTCAAATAGATCTCAAATGGTTATGTTCAGTGATAGGAAGACATTCCTAGTCTGACATGCTGGTCTTGGTGTTAGGCTAAATACTCAGGATGCCATGAAATAGTCACTGAAAAATGAAAATGCCCCAGTGACAACACAAAGAAATATTCTATTATGTGAGGGAGTAACTGCAGAGGAATAAAATACCAGGTCTACAAAACATGTGCTTCATCATGCTGCATGTGTTTGAGATTGCCCTCTGTGGTATGATCACAAAGGCAGGATTTCATTTCCCTCTAAATATTGTGCATATAATAAGGGCTTTCAAAATTTCACAGCATAAGCCTCTGATGGTCCAAGGCCAGTAAGTTACTGTTGATAATTCAAGAGAGCTTGAGTTTAGCAGAAGTGACTTTAAGAATTTTGAGTTTGGCTGGACGCAGTGGCTCACACCTGTAATCCCAGCACGTTGGGAGATGGAGGTGGGCGGATCACGAGGTTAGGAGATTGAGACCATCCTGGCCAACATGGTGAAACCCTGTCTCTACCAAAACTACACAAATTAGTGGGGCATGGTGGAGTGTGCCTATAATCCCAGCTACTCAGGAGGCTGAGACAGGAGAATTGCTTGAACCCAAAATGCAGAGTCCACAGTAAGCAGAGATTGCACCACTGCACTCCAGCCTGAGCAACAGAGTGAGACTCTGTCTCAAAAAAAAAAAAGGAAAAGAAAGAATTTTGAATTTGTACATGGCTCACATGAGGCCACAGGTTTGACTGTGGCCTTCTTCTATCAACATTTGTCCCACAGGCTGGAAAAGTAAATCAGCTATTTTTTTTTAAATTCAATTTTAAAAGGATATTTTCTGGTCAGACTAGATGTTCAAGGTGGTTCTGACGCAGACTGTATTTATGGAAATCTGTAAGTCATAACATTTTTGGCCTTCCTGACATCTCATGGTGAGGTTAAATATATGTGTTTGTTTTTCCCTCCTCAAGATGTATATTTAAAATCATGTAAAATATTTTGGTCTATTTGAAAAAAATAAGCAATCCCAGAACTTTATTTTGCTTAAAAAACAAACAAAAAAAAAAAAAAAAAAAAGAAGAAGAAGAGGAAAGGAAAAAATACTATCATCAAGTAAGCTTATAACTTAGCCAGAACATTAGAAACTAAGTGACTTAAAAATATGTGAATCACTTCAACATCACTTAAATATATAGAGGCTCTGAACATCAGAGTGACTGAAATAAATATTTTTACCCCTACATTTCTGTATTAATGTCTAGAACAGCATAATAACATATAAGTAACATTACATTATCATTGTAAGAATGCATGGTGTGTTAGCATTTAAAATGCAAGAAATAAACATAGATGTATTTATATCAACATATTATAGTTGCAAAAATGTGTAAAGATAGAAAATTATAAAGACAATGTTACTCTTTATCCCACTACCTGCAGATAACCATTATTAGCTTTTCTCATACAAACTATAAAGACTAATATGTTTCTCACTATTGCAACATAAACCCCTGAACATGCTTCACTTTAATTGCTGCATGACATAGCATTATGTGGATACATCATCACTTATTTAATCAATATATGTATCTTTGTTATTTGATTTCATAAATGACATTACAAGGAAAAGAATTTTAAGTAACATCTCTTCTATCTATACCTCAAATATTTCATATGATAAGGCACCTAAGATTGTAATTATTTGGCCAAAGGGTATGGGGATTTTTAAGGCTTTTCATTAACAATGCTAAATTGTTTTCAACAACAACAAAATAACTTCAGGTGTACGAAACAATTATTTGAAGGGGAGAGACTATATATAAAATATTCAAAATAGTTGAACCAGTGGCTGTACTCACTAAAACTTGGACTAACAAAAAAATAGTAAAAGCATGAGGACAAAAAGAAAAAAATGAAGAAATCTGAAGGCATTTGAATTTCTAAACATTTACATTTATCAACCCAGTTTACAGTGAATCTCTCTAAGATCTAGCATATTTGCTGTCAAGTTAAAATAGCCAATCAAGAAGCAAAGTCAAATGCTTTGTTAATATTAGTTGATCACTCATTTTTAGTAGAAATACTTGGTTCTTGATCTTTATATAATTGTGAAATGAGACTCTGATAAAAGCTACAGATTTTCCTAGAACAAGCACATACACACAGTATTTTCCATCTGTTATCAAGGATCCACAGATCCCAAAGATGCTCATTCCATAGTCCCTTTAGGTATTAGAGATTTTGAGTTAAGAAAACATAAAAATAATTATTAGCTCATTTTCAAAACATTGTGAAAGAGAAACAAACTATTGCAACCTTTAAAGGCCATATCTGAAGAGCTTACCACAGAATCAAATGGCATTTCTGAGGAAACAAATTATAGAGATGTTTAGTCAAGTGGGTCTACGCATTTTTTGGAACACAGATTCCTTTGAGATCTTGATGAAAGCAAGGGATATTATTCCCAGAAGAAAATGTTTGCAGATACAATCAGCCATCATTTTGACACTGCATATCTGGGTTTAGGTTGTGAATTCAACGATAATATTTTTCTCAGTGTCCACAGATTCCAGGCTGGGAGCCCTTGAACTCCAATCCTACCACAAACTCAATTTTACAGATGAGAAAGATAATGAAAAGAGTAGTTAAAAGATGTATTTCAGGGTGGGGTGGTAGCTCATGCCTGTAATCCCAGCCCTTTGGGATAAGGAGGTTTGCTTAAGCTTAGGAATTCAAAATCAGTCTAGGCAACATGGTAAGACCTTGTCTCTAAAAAATAAAAATTTTAAAAACCAAAGTTAATCTTTTTTTTAAAGTATACCTACTCATAATAGGAATTACTAGTAATGTTGGCATTATAATCTGTATTTTCTGAACTTCCAGTTAGTACCATTTCAGACCCATTTTATAGATCAAAAACTAAAATTCAAAGAGGGCAAACTGCTTACCATAATCATGTATTATGCAATAAACAGAGAACTAGAAAGCAACTAACTACATTCCCAGACTCTCGATCTTATAGGTGCCTCCCTTCTCCCCACAAGAAAAGAAAATACTTTTGTATTCCAGAATATACACTTTAGGACTAGATCAGTTAACTATAGGTGATCAAGTTATTTATCTCAAAGAATGTGTTTTCACTAAAATACTTTGTAATCAACTACAGAAATTCCATCTTTAAGAGGTAAACAGATGTATTTATATAGCTGGGTAATTCACTATGCACATATTAGATTCTCAGGATGCTTATCTAATTAGCATTGGTGAATATGAACAGAGTTCTCATTGTGAGCTTCCTTTTCCTCACTGTAAATTTTGACCCTTGCTGTTATGAAGTTGACAGTAATCAGCTGGTTTAATTTTATTTATTCATTTATTTTTAATAATAGAGAGGAGGTCTGACTATGTTGCCCAGGCTGGTCTCAAACTCCTGGGCTCAAGTGATCCTTGAATCTCAGCCTCCCAGACTGCTGGAATTATAGGCATGAGCTTCCATGTCTGGCCACAGCTGGTTTAATTTTTGAGTATACAATGTCTACAACCAACAAAGTTCTTTAAATAAATCAACTACTGCTTTTTGAAATCCCCTCAGGCCCACTAAGTTGAAAAACATATGAAGAGGAGATGTAAAAACGTCCTGGTTTTGATAAGATCTTTTACATATGCTAATTTCTAATTTGGTGACCTGGCAGTCCAATAACACTAATAGTCAGGACGTCCAGCTTGCTGAAGACAATATGTTAATAGATATTTGGACAAACAGATCCACAGGCCATTATTTCCCATCAGCTGCTGGCTGCTTGATCACATCATTGTTCTCAGAGCCACTGGAGGCAACTGAATCAAAGGGCAGCTGGCCACCAAGTTGTTCTTTCCTAAGCCTATTAGAAAGCTAAATTTTGGCACTTATTAAATGAGTATCCTCTTGCATGTTGATGGCTGTGCAAGTTTCTTATTTACAATCCCTTGTTTTATTTTTCAAGAGAAGGCTAAATTCCAGCCTAGTGAGTCAGTACACAAAGGAAGCCATCAAAAGTGAGAACTATGTCAAGAGCATCCAGGGTTGAGAAGTCAGGGCACAGAGCAAAGTGATCATCCCCAGCTGAGCCTGAGTTTTGTTTTCTTTGCACACATTCTACTCTTCTACCAGATATATTTATATTTAAGGATTTTATTTTCATAAATGGCTACTTTCCACCAGTTACACTCTGACAACTGTGACAGTCCATACACTAAAAATAAGCTTTTGTGTTGATTTCAGACCTAACATGAAACAGAGCGGACAATGGTTTCTTAGGACGGTATCAGTAGTCAGGTATAGAAGGACAAGAAAGAAGAAAATACATTTAAGAATGAGGAATAGACTCTTAGTTCCACTTAGAATCTGTGCTTCTTACTATGAATTACCTGACCTGGCCATTAATGTGTTTCACCAACATTATGGTTTTTCTACAGAGATTTTTGGTACAAACCATCTAATCCTACCTAGAATTGACCTTAATCGAGTGAGTAAATAATCAGACCACTCATTAAGAGAGACACCATTTTGATCGAGTATCTTGCTTAACTGGATTGTGTAATCTTTTGAGAACTTTTGTTGTATATAGAAAGGGAAAAAGATGATAATCTTTTCTCCACTGTATGGATATACTTTCCACAGCTTGTCAGACCTCTAGTTATCTAAGCTTATACAGACAATGAGATGGGCAAATTCATGTGGTAAAATCATCCAAGCTTAGAATCCCCCTGTGAATTGTTTATCTTCATTGAGCTAAAACTAGCTCATTTGTTAAATGGAGATAGTGAGATTTCTCTGGTGGATTTTTGTAAGGCTTCAGTGAGAAAACACATGAGGCCTGACACATAGTAGGTACTGAATAAATGATAGCTATTCCTAGCAATAGAATGTCAATAATATTATAATTTTTAAAAATAATATAAATTTCTGATGTATTACAGCCTGAACAATCACAAAATTGAGATAACATACTTAAGTCCCAACAGACTTGACTCCCAAGTAAGAGAGAGAGAGACTTGAAGTCTTCCAAAGACGGGAGAGTTATATCCATTACTATTTATACCAATCATCCTCCATTTAATACTGCAAGTCAGGGTATTAATATGCAATTTCAGGGAAATCTCTAACATGGTGACGTTTAAAACATTAGTTCTAAAAAGTACTCTGCACTCTATTTCAAAGAAGTTTTGAAGTGGACACAAAAGTTATTTTTGGTGTATGGACAATCACAATTTTCACAACATGGATGACAGAAAATGGGCATTTAAGAAAACAGGCCTTCTACATACGTATATCTAACAGAAAAGTAGAAAGTGTACAAAGAAAAATTTGTAACACAGCATCCCATTTCAGTAATTACTCTTGGTAACAAATTATTTTGGAGTAATTTGAAGATAATGCCACCTAATTTCTCTATGACAAAAGTTAATTACCTCATTTAATTTATTTCCAAATAAAATTTGCTCATTATTTTTCAACTAAAAATATATTAAAATGTATATTTTAGAGAGGAGAGAATATTTTCCATTTCAATAACAGCCTAGGGTTATTCAAATACAATGATTCATTTCAGCTTAGCAATTTTCCATACAATAATACTTGATATACATATTTTGGTTGTTCTGATACTACTGTGTGAACACACGTATATTTCCAAATTCTAATAAAATAACTATAAAATATTATTCAAGCCATATACTTTCTTTCTTTTCATTAAAAAATACATACATAAAATAAATTGGGGCATAGGTTTGTGGAAGTCTGAATACATTTTATTTAAATAAATTAAAACAGCCAGGTGACACCTGAAACAAGGGCTTTGTAATACCCCTAGGTGATCAAGGTCACCTTAGTATGTGCCCTCTCCAGCCCTGGGCTGGAAACCCTGGGTAATCAAGCTAGCTCCCAGTACAATTTTAGAGCTTGTATGCCCAATTAACTGAATTTCTCTACGTGTTGGTGAGGTTGCTGGTATAGGCATCATGGACATGCATGGTCCACATGAAGCAGAGAATAGAAACAATGAACTGAGTAATTCAACCAAATCTAGTAGAAACCTTGTTTCCCCTATCACCATCCTAATTGATCAGTTCACTTACGTAAAGCCTGTCCAACAGTCGAGTCTAATCCAAATTTGGAATTGCGGAAATGATTCTATGCAAACAAGTGTTTACACCATCACCATCATCCAGGTTCACATCATCATTATATTAGGGTTCTCCAGAGAAATGGAACCAACAGAATGGATGAAAAGGAAATAAAAGAAAAGAAAAGAAAAGAAAAGAAAAGAAAAGAAAAGAAAAGAAAGAAGGGAAGGAAGGAAGGAAGGAAGGAAGGAAAGAAAGAGAGAGAGAGAAAGAGAGAGATAAAGAAAGAAAGAAAGAAAGAAAAAAGACAAAAAGAAAAAAGAAAGAAAGAAAGAGAAAGAAAGAAAAGAAAAGAAAAGAAAAGAAAAGAAAAAAGAAAAGAAAGAAAGACACAGATCAAGAGATTTAGTATTGGAATTGGCTAACATGATTATGGAAGCTGAGAAGTCCCATGACCAGCTGTCTTCAAGCTGCAGAACCAGCAAAGTCAGTGGTTTAATTCAGTCTGAGTACAAAAACTTCAGATTTTAAATCTGGACTTCAATACAAAACTGTAACTCTCATTTTGAGACTGAAGGCCTAAGACCCTGCGGAGCTGCTGGTATAAGTTCTGGAGTGTGAAGTCCCAAGAACATGGAGTCCTGACATCCAAGAAGAGCAGAAGAAGGATGTCCCAGGTCCCAGAGAAAGAACAAATTCACCTTTCTTCTCTCTGTTCTATCGTGACCCTCAAAGGATAGGATAGTGTATATTCACATTGGATGACGGTGGATCTTCCTGACACAGTCCATTGATTCAAATGCCAATCACTTCTGGAAACATACTCATGGACATACCCAGAAGTAATGTTTTGCCAGCTATCTAGTAACTCTTAGCCAAGGCAAATTGACACCTAAATTAACCATCACAATCATCATCCTGATTATCTGGATACCTTAATGTGCCAGGAATTGTGCTAGGTCTTCCAATACATTACACAATTAGGTCTCCAAGCCTCAGTATAAGGTAAGGATCCCCATTACAACTAAGAAGAAAGGACATTCAAAAAGAGCCTTTTTGTATTTGATAGTCTAGTATAAGATAGGGATACCATTGCCCTTCTCATGCAAATTTATTTTGTTTCCTTTTGCCACTTGCTTCATGAACATGCATAGAATGCAGCCCACCTACTAGCCACAGTGAGGTCTTATAGAAAAAAGGACTCACTCTATAATCCATGAACAGGTTTAAATCCCAGATCTTATAATTATGCACCTAGAGATTGATTTTAGGCATGCAGCTGCCTAACCATTCAGAGTTTTACATCTGCCATTTAAAGATGAGGAAACTCATACCTACTTCATAATAAACACACCGTGCCTTAAAAAAGGTAGGCATTCCGTTAATTAGGCTTGTTATCATTTTACTTTCTTCTGACCGAGAATTCAGCTTTTAAAAAGAAGAGAACCTGGAATCCTGTTCTCCTGTTGAATATGTTAAGAACTTTTACAAAATATAGCTGATTTTTATTTACTTGCTTAAAAACAATAGACAGAGCTCCTATGGTAACATCAAATGAGCTTGTCTCAAAATTCATCAACCCAGTGCCTTCAGGATGTTTTAGTTCAAAGGAGGCCAGAGGTCACCGCTCTGACTTGTCCACTGGGTTAGAACAGCAATTCTGCCCCTCTACCCCAACATACTCCCCAGGGCCTGGTTAGAATCCCAGGGGCCAGTTCATGCAACTTCACCATAAATCTTCCCATTTCTGAAAACAAGGAAAAAAAATATCATCAGAATTTGTCTCCCCAAGGGAAGAAGTAAGAAGTCCAGTTGTAGGTCTTTTGCCTTTTAAAGTGCAAAAAACGCATATTTTTTGAGAGTATGTTTTTGCCAATTTGTACTTGGAAAGGCATAAATGTATAAAAAGGGAATTTCCTTTTCTCTGAATAATTAGGAGGAAAAAATGTAGCTTTCAGACAGGGCACATCTGCTTCAGTTTTTCAGTTGTGTATTTAAAGGAAAGGCTGCCAAAAGAAACCAGTTCTTTTTGTGCACCCACTATATGCTGGAGTCCTTATTAACTGTGGTATATATAAATGTTACACACAATCTTGTATGAGAGGTATTATAATTTCCATTGGATAACAACAACAGTTTTATTTGTATTTATTTGTACTGCATTGGTAATAATTTTAATTATAAATCAATATATTTGTACTTATTTGTAACTCAAGACTTACAAGAAAGCATTTTATATGGCTTGTTCCTATGTGAGAGATGAAGAAACTCAAAGAAGCTAAATACCTTTTCTTGTCAGACAGTAAATGCACAGGTAAATGTTATAGCCACTTTTGGGGTCTGAGTTCCATCTTCCCACAGTAAAATACTTCCTTATCAGTGAGTGTCCAGCTTGTTCAAATTTTCTATCTGTTCCCTTAATTTAGAAAGCATGTTGGATGCTAAATAAATTTTGGGTGATTTACTATGTATGTTACTTCCACATTTATAGTGCGTCTTGCAAACAAATTTGCACTGGTAACTGGATTCAGTAGAATAAATAAGGAATGGAATGCTGAAATTACTGCAGGTTAAGTAGACCACTATAGAACCTGGCATTTCAGCACTGGATGGGGCTTTTAGGCACAAGAGGTCCAATTCACCTCACCTTTGGTTATTTCTGATTTAAAAGTTATTTAAAATTTCAAACATGGTTAAATATTGTTCTAAAATGCACTGTTTTACTCTTTTGTAGTATAGTGAATATTATCTGATATTTTCTTACCAATCCAGGATCTAAGAGTAACTTAGGACCAAGAGCCTGGGATAGACTAAAAAATTAGTCCCAACTCCTCTCCTTATACCTTTCCCCATAGCCATACCATACCACTCTCTAATCTCTCCCACAGAAGTAGATCGTTGCTCCCCACCCCTTGACTTTGGACTTGGCTGCATGATTTCCTTGAAGGTTAAGAAGTTGGAAACAAGGAAGGGATTGAAATGTGTTTGTGTCATGGGGCATGCCTACATGCACCTCTGCCTTTCACCATAGTAACTTCCTCTAGATAGTTTCTGCCTGAGTCCCAAAGGGATTAGACATGGAGCAGACCACAGTGCAAGCCATTAAAAGAGAAGAAAGCAGGACAGGCGCGGTGGCTCGGGCCTGTAATCACAGCACTTTGGGAGGCTGAGGCGGGCGGATCACAAAGTCAGGAGTTCAAGACCAGCCTGGCCAATATGGTGAAACCTCATCACTACTAAAAATAGAAAAATTAGCCAGGCATGGTGATGGGCACCTGTAGTTCCAGCTACTCGGGAGGCTGAGGCAAGAGAATCACTTGAATCCGGGAGACAGAGGTTGCAGTGAGTCAAGATAGAGCCACTGCACTCCAGCCTGGGCGACAGAGTGACAATCCATCTCCAAAAATAATTGTGAGGGGGGAAGCCTAGCTGGACCCAATGCTTGAAGCAGAGCAGCCCAGCTGAGCCCCACCTACATCAGCTGCCTCTCAGCTAAACTATGGACACTAATGAAGTAAATGTATTGTATCCTTATGATTTATCACTGTGATGGATGATGGATGTAGCTGAAAAATATACTTTTTTGATGGTAAAGTAGTACAGCCATAAAATATATAACCATGGCTGAGTCTAATGTTTATAAACATAAGAATTATTTTAAATTAACAAATACAAGGGTATCTGCTATCATTTTTCCATGCAAATTAAACCCCATTAAAAATAAGACTTAAAGAATAAGACTTTTGGTTGAAGAGGTGAATGCGGATCCCTAAGAACCACCTTCCCCTGTCATTACTATATTGTCCATCCAAGTACTGAAAAATATCTGTCATTTGTTTATTAATTTATCCAACAAATGCTGTTAAGTGCTATCAGGTACTAGGTGTTTTGGGATGAGCAGCCCAGATATTAGAGTGAATTCACAAGGCCTTTTTTTTTTTTTTTTTTTTTTTTTGAGACTGAGTCTTTCTCTGTTGGCAGGCTGGAATGCAGTAGCATGATCTGGGCTCACTGCCAGCTCTGCCTCCCAGGTTCAAGCAATTCTCCTGCCTCAGACTCCTGAGTAGCTGGGACTACAGGTGCACGCCACCACGCCCAGCTAATTTTTGTACTTTTAGTAGAGATGGCGTTTCACCACGTTGGCCAAAATGGTCTTTATTTCTTGACCTCATGATCTTCCCACCTAGGCCTCCCAAAGTGCTGAGATTACAGGCATGAGCCACGGAGGCTTTTCAATAACAGTAGGTAAAATGAGTTGCGTAGTTACTACAAAACAAGTACTGATCTCTACATTTTATATGAATTGTCTCATTTAATCTTCTAACTTTCTTCACTTACTTCCATATGCATTTCCTCTCAACACCTGGCCTCCCCAGCACCCCTGCTGACCATACCCATCTCAGTGGGTCACTTCAATTTTCTGCTCCATCCCTTCTTACTACAGACTTCCCTGTCCCATTCCAAATTCATGATTCTTAAACCCACCTGGATTCTATACCATTCAAGTACCCATATATGTGTGCTGAGTCATTTCCCCCTTCTTAACAGCAGTTATTCCAAAGAGTTCTGAGTGTTATGAGCTGACTTGTGTCCTCCAAAATTAATAGGTTGAAGTCCGAAACCCCAGTACTTCAAAATGTGACTGTTTTGAGATAGGGGTTTTGAAGAGGTAATTAAATTAAAATGAGGTCATTAGACTGAGCACTAATCCAATACAACTGATATCCTTATGAGAAGAGATGAGAACACAGACACACACACAGAGGGAAGACCCAGTGAAGGACACGGGGGAAAGCAACCATTTACAAGCCAGAAAAGAGTAACCCTACTGACAGCTTCTTCTCAGACATCTAGCTGCCAGAATAGTGAGAAAATAAATTTCCACGTTTTCAGCCATCCAATCTGGGATACTATGTTATGGTTCCCCTAGCAAATTGATACAATCAGTCTCTTCAAATCTTCCTTTCCTTCTAGCTTTTCTTGTAGCAAGAAGCCTCATCTCCTAACTTTTGAAGGAAACAGGAGATTCCAGGATTGAACTCTAACTGCTTGCTGTCATATCTATCAAATCAATTCTATCATCTTTACATTCTATCCAAAGAAAGAGGAACTTCTACCTTTGTCCAAAGTGGATGCTCCATTTCCTCTTTGGAAGCTATGTTTTCTGATCTTGTTGAAGATTTATTCTCCTCCATTCTAAACATTTCCCTTTGCCAGTTCTTTTCTTTCCAACCCAAATATCCTAAGGTTACGACTACTCATTTTCAAATGATGTCAATAAAATCCTATGATACCATAAAAATAATTACAAATTTTATTTCCCTTCAAAGTTAAAAATTCTTGAAAATTGTCAACATTACCCCAGTCCTTCAGTTCTCAGCCCACTGAATCTGACCAGCATGGCGGTAATGCATAGAAACTGCTCTGACCAAGTGGCAGCTGACTTCCTGATCCAAATGCATTGGGCGCTTTTCAATGCCAGTCTCATTTGACAGCTCTCTTGTTACCCTGTTGTCATCCATTTATTCTTCTCCTTGGGCTTTCCCTCTGTTTTTCTCTTTCAATCTTCCACCTGTTCTTCCTCAATCTATTTCTTAGATCCCTGTTCCCTATTTTTTAAAAATCTATTGATGCTTCAGTGGATTGTTTATCTTCTTCATTTTTCTTCTTTTTTTTTTTCCTACTAATCTCTTTTATTCTTCACTAGAATTTCTACTTCTTGGAGTCATCATTATGATTACTTTTTAATTTTAATTTTTTGCAGCAAAAATAATGTGGTGGTTAAGAACACAGACTCAGAACTTAAGCTATCAGGTTTATATTATGGCTCTATTGCTTCCTGGACAGGAACAACCATGGAAAAGCCACTTAATCCTCTATTTGAAATGTTCTCATCTGTAGAATGGGTATAATTTGGTTGTTTTGAGTATTAAATTAGTTAAAATATGTAAAACACTTACAAATGTCTGGTACATAATAACAACTACCCAGAAACCCAATCCTGTATTTAAGACCAGTTGCCATCTCAAATATCCCAAAATTTTATCTAAAGCTGTACTCATTTTCTTAACATAAACCTTTCCTTCTGGTTGTTTTATCTGAAAGATTTTTTTTTTAAATATATTTGCCAGAGATGAAGCCAGAACCTGGTTGTCTGCTGAGACTTCCTCTCCTTTCTCCCCATCTTTCAACAGTTACCAGTCATGTTCATTTTAATACTAAATTTCCCTCTTCTCTGTCTCCTACCTTGCTTCCCTACAGATGCTGTAAAGCAGGTCCTCATTTTTGAGACGTGTGTTTGTATATTGGAGAAGTGGGGGTCTGGACAATTGTAACTAATCTCCCTGTGACTAGTTGCAATCTTCTAGTACACTATTCACTTGACACTCAGAGTATGTCTGTAAAACACAAACACATTCATGTCATACCTTCAACAGCTTTTATGTATTGACTACACTTTCTGAATGGTTTACAAGGCCCTCCTTTACTTAAACACTGTTCTCTCCTTTCCAGCTTAAACTCCTACCAATGCTCCACTGTTCAGTCAAAGTCAACTGCTTGCTTTTGTTGATTAACGCTTTCAAATCCTTTTTTTTCCCTACATGCCATGAAGGTTCCAGTTAAAGACTTTTAAATACCAAGTTTAACTTAAAAAGTCTTAAATATGTAAAACAAAAGTAAGCTCAAATAAAGAGAAGACTTAAACTTATTAAAATTTGCATGAGGAATTAAACAAGCTAACCATATCATGTCAAACGTCTTTCTGTTATCTTATAATCTTTTCATTAATTGTTCCCCATTTCACAAATAGCTTCTGTTGAAAACACATATTCCTTTCCCCCTCTTTTTAGAGGCGTATTCACATTTATTTCTTCATTTGGCAACTCTTCTCTCAATTATATTTTAAAATACCTGGAGTTTGGATATTGCAATAATGAATCCAATTTGGCAAAAAAAAAAAAAAAAAAGTCACTAATAGATTTTTTTTTTTTTTTCAAAATATAACAATGGGGCTGGGCACGGTGGCTTACACCTGTAATCCCAGCATATTGGGAGGCCAAGGCAGTGGATCACCTGAGGTTAGGAGTTCGGGACCAGCCTGAACAACATGGTAAAACCTCGTTTCTACTAAAAATACAAAAATTAGCTGGGGTGGTGGCAGGAGCCTGTAATCCCAGTTACTCAGGAGGCTGAGGCAGGAGAATCACTTGAACCCAGGAGGCAGAAGTTGCAGTGAGCCAATACTGTGCCATTGCCCTCCAGCCTGGGTGACAGAGCAAGACTCCATCTCAAATACATATATATATATATATATACACACACACACACACACACACACACACATATACACATACATACACACATACACACACACACACACACACAATATAACAATGGAAAGTACCAATACGGTGACTTTCATGTTTTTCTGTTTCAGTGTATGTATGCATTTACGTTTTACAAAATTTGTCTTACATATTTATCACATTTTAATAAGAAAAATATGTCTAAAATGAAAGAATTGCCAAGCAGTATACAATTTATAACATGTTTTGGAATCTACACACATGTTCACTTAGCACAAAACATTTGCAGTTAAGTATTGCTCAGTGCAAATGTGAAGACACCTGCCAGTTGAATGGTACCTTAATACAGATCTCCTCGGGATTTGCTATGTTCTTGCCAGATGTACCTTTTAAACTTTCCCTCCAGCCTAGATTGCACAACCATTGATGAACAGATAGCAGAATCAACCATACGACTTTGGAACTGTCTCAGAATCATTGTTGATAGAAATATGTTTGACTTAACTCTTTTTAACAAGATTTGAGGAATCTTCCCACATCTCAGCATGCATAATCATAAGGTTTTCATTCTTGGCTGCAAACACACAGGATTCCTCTGTCTTTTCTTTCTTAATCAGTTCCCTGGCTTTGTCTCCACATCTCCCTATTTTTCCAATTTTTCTCTATGAATACTACTGCTTTGTTTATAGTATAGGTGACAAGACACAAACCAGGGTTTGGAAAGAGTGAGTGAGAAGGGGCTGACTTCAAGTTGCCTTTTAGGAAATGTGCTATAACTTCAACATTTGCATCTGGCATTTTGTAGCCTGTAGCCCCCTCATCATATGCTATGTGTGAATTCCAGTTGGATGATTCATTCTGACATGGGAGCTCTTTGCCTCTTTTACTCTACAAAAATGTGAGAGAATGAGGGAGAAGGGGCTCATTCCTTCTAATTTTTCTAAGCAATCTTTATTTTTTTTCCCACAGCTGGGTAAGAGATTTTCCGATGAGAAATGTTGCAGTTATGACATAAAAATTCCATGTTTCACAACCAATCTCACTCTCCTTGTTACTTTTTTTTTTTTTTCCAATTTCTCACAATTCCAAGTAAAGTGTGAGATTACCAGTACAATTAAGACTCTGGAAAGAGGAAAACTGCATATTATGGCCTTGATAACCCTTCATGGAGAACAAGTTGCTCCTCTGCCACAAATGCCAAATTTAGAGTTGGATTCAAAAATAATAGTGAATAGAAGAAACACAGGAAAGCAGATATGTGTTTTAAAATCATCCACAACCAGAAATGTTTATCTAGAAACATTAGGCTCTGGCAAGATGTCTTTCATCTTTCCCTTGTATGTACTCCAGTTCAGGCAGGATAAACTTATCTATTATCTAAGCACTTTTATAACCTTATTTTGGAAAGGTCTCCCTGGTCACACGTACCTTAAGCTAGAGAGGAAGGCAGCTGATTGCCTATTTTTTTTAACTGAAATAGTTTTTGTAGAACAATGCAAATTATATTTATACCATTGCTTGCAAAGATTAAGATAAATTAAATTGTCACATCTACCGAGATGGACATTGAAAGTTTCTCTTTTTAGGATGCAATGCAGATATTTCACCATTTTGATAAAACAATGTACAAGAAGTAAAAGTAAAATTGCTAACACACAATCTATCTGGAGGTTAAATATTTTGAGATAACATACTAGTATCTGGTATGTAACAGTCTCATGTTAAGAAAGAACATAAAAGTCATGAAAATGTGTCATTCTTAACTTACATAGATGCCATAATAGATAAATATCACTAGGAAGTTTCCACACACAATGTATTACCTCTCTATTTCCCCTAATATATTTTTCTCA
Source organism: Sapajus apella (assembly GCF_009761245.1). Classification (NCBI taxonomy): domain Eukaryota; kingdom Metazoa; phylum Chordata; class Mammalia; order Primates; family Cebidae; genus Sapajus; species Sapajus apella. Next base: position 4,339,970 of record NW_022437020.1, on the reverse strand, counting down.
AATCCATACCCTATATTTCCCTTTCTTTCTTTCTTTTTTTTTTTTTTTTTTGAGTCAGAGTTTCGCTCTTGTTACCCAGGCTGGAGTGCAATGGCGCGATCTCGGCTCACCGCAACCTCCGCCTCCTGGGTTCAGGCAATTAATTCTCCTGCCTCAGCCTCCTGAGTAGCTGGGATTACAGGAACGCACCACCATGCCCAGTTAATTTTTTGTATTTTTAGTAGAGACGGGGTTTCACCATGTTGACCAGGATGGTCTCGATCTCTTGGCCTCATGATCCACCCGCCTTGGCCTCCCAAAGTGCTGGTATTACAGGCGTGAGCCACCGCGCCCGGCCCATTTCCCTTTATTTCTATTGTTGTTGGTTTAGAAGTTTGCTATTTTATTACTAGTCCTTTATTTTGTCTTCCTGCCTCCAGACAAACTACTCCAGCTCTTTTACAATCATCTAATTTCCCTTACACCTGACTTAATTAAACAAATTCATGAGAATTTCTTTAAGTGACAGTGATAAAAATCCTATTTAAATAAGCTAAATTTTAAAAGAGAATTTCTTGAGTTGTATAAATGGGGAGTAGGAATGGCTAACACAGATAGGGTTCTCAATTTCATTTAACAGGATTTAATCATGACCATATTACTCTATTTATTGACTTTGATTAATTATGCTTCCTTTATTTCTCAGAAAGAACATCTTGATGTGTTGACAAGATAGCTTTAAGAAATCTAATGCAAAATACCAGTCTACCAAACAAACATAATAGAAAAAAATAGGTCTTCTTTAATACACTTGGGGAAAAAATACAAACGAAAAACATTTGGAAAAGATTCTGTTTAGTCCTATTAGGTTAATGCTCCATCCTCAAATAATTAATTGTATGTCCAGGGACAGGGGACTCTTCAAATGGCTAAATTGGGGTCAAGAACCTAGAACTTGATCAAACGTCCAATACACAATATAAAATGAATGGGCACATAATGAGACACTACAACATGATTTTCAAAAAAACAGCCAAACAACTGGCAATAAAAACAATCTTGCAGATGTTTTAGGTATTGGCATTCTGAGGCATATAGTTTAAAAATAACTACATTTACTATGTTCAAAGAGATCAAATAAATGATGGAAAATTTAAATAAAGATCTGTAAATAATTTAAGAAAACAAAAAATAGGAGTTGCATTAGCATTCAACTGATTGGTTTAGTAGCGCACACAGTTACAAAGAGAATTATTGCATGGGATGTTTGTTTGGAGAGACATATACAAAATTAGAACAATAAACCAAATATTTGAAAAATAAGGGAAATTAAGACATTTAAGAATATTGTAAAAAAAAAAAAAAACTTAGAAAATGTGTGAATTAAAATTCCAGAAACAGAAAAGAAGAACAATGGGTCAGAAAAAATAACTGAATAAATAATGGATGAAAATTTTAGATGCTCAAGAAAGATAAGCCACTGATTTTAAAAAAACACACAGACATGAACACCTAGATTTTTAAAAATCACACACAATACTGCTAAAAATCAACAACAAGAATAAATCATATAGGAAATCAATGAAAACAGACAGATTACCATTAAAGAAGCAGGAATAAGAATGACAACTGATTTCTCAAAATAAACCATAATTGTCTAAAGACTATAAAATTATATATTTAAAATGCTAAGAGAATATAAATACAAATTAGAATTTTATACATAGTGAAACTATAAAGAATATGATTTTTTTTTGAAATGGAGTCTCACTCTTTTGCCCTGGTTGGAGTCCAGTGGCGTGATCTCGGCTTATTGCAATCTCTGCCTCCTGGGTTAAAGCAATTCTCCTGCCTCAGCCTCCTGAGTAGCTGGGACTACAGGTGTAAGCCATCACCATGCCCAGCTAATTTTTGTATTTTTAGTAGAGACGGGGTTTCATCATGTTGGCCAAGCTGGTCTCAAACTCCTGCCCACCAGCCTTGGCCTGAAGTGGTGGGATTACAGGTGTGAGCCACAGCGCCCAGCCAGTGTTTCTTAATAGACTGAAATGAGGTCAAGGAGCAGAGAGAGGGAGAGAGAAAATTATAACTAGCAGTTAGTAGATCACATTAAAGAAAATAGTATAGCATATTATTCATGTAGAAAGAGAAATATTACACATGGAATCTCAGAAATGCAGAAAGAAACAAAAAGCGGCAAAAATAGTAAGAATGTAGGCAAACATAAATGATTATAGTATACAATAAATAATATGTTGTGAATTTTAAGATGTAAATTATTAAAATATACAAAAACAATGACAGAAAAGTCTGGAAATAGGAAAAAGGAAAAATGAAGATAAAATATTCCAAGTTTCTTGTATTGTCCTATATAAGGGAAATTAGAAAATAATATTTGATTTTTAAAAGTGATTTCTGTGGCAACTACCAAAAAAATAGAAAAAGGAATTTCCAAGCTAGTAGACAATCTAGACTAATAAAAAATAGTCAAAATACAGATAAGTGAGTAGCAAAAAGGTGATGTGGAATTACTGAGTTAGAAGATATTTTTAAACCCAAATTACATCAGATATCCATGTGACTTCTAGCTATCACTGTTACCTGGCCACTTGGTTACGGTAGTGTTCTAAAGGTTTCTCCACTCTAAAATCACTATTTTTCTCTTTTCAGATTCTATTATTTGGAGGAGAAGCACTAAATCCAACCCACAATCAAGGGAAAGGGGTTTAATTAAGCTTCAGTTAATAGTGGAGTATGTTACATGTGTTATTTGGAATTCTTCTGTAAGAAACATTTGCCCTTTCTCCCTCACTTATTTATTCAATCATTTTGATATCAACATTGACTCATGTATCTTTATTTTACATTGGTTATAATCCCATATTGCATTACTTATTTTGTTCAAATCGCTCCAGTTTTGGCCATTTGCAGCTCTCCCAGGTTGATTCCTGTGTGTCTTTGACCTGTTCCATCCACAGGCTTTTGTTTGTTGAGCATTTCTTTATTTTCTGGCACTACAAGATGCTCCACAGTCACATGTTGTTTTCCTGTCTCTGCTCTCGAAGGAGCCATTTCACCAAGTTGCTCTCTATTTATTTTTATTTTTCTACTTTTATTCATTTATTTACTTAAATTATTATTTTTTGAGACAGGGTCGTGCTCTGTCACCCAGGCTGTAGCGCAGTGGAATGATCAAGCTCACTGCAGCCTTGATCTCCTAGGCTCAAGTCATCCTCCAACCTCCACCTCCCAAGTAGATGGGCGTATAGGTGTGTACCACCCCGCCTGGCTAATTATTTTGCATTTCAGTAGAGATGAGGTCTTGCTATGCTCCCTAGGCTGATCTCTAACTCCTGAGCTCAAGCAATCCTTTTGCCTCGGCCTTCCAAAGTGCTATCAAAACAACCAGGCAGCATGGCACCAGGCCTATATTGATTTTTAGGTGAGACAAAATTTATATTGGTTAAAGTGAACAAATCTTAATTGTACAGTTCAATGAGTTTTTGCCTCTGTATACACTACTATTTCCCTGATCAATATATAGACCATTTTTCATCACTCTGGGAAGTTCTCTCAAACCCTTTCTCAAGTATTTAATGGCAACTCCCCTTATTCCTTTTTTTTTTTTTTTTTTTTTTTTTTTTTTTTTTTGTATACTTTAAGTTCCGGGATACATGTGTAGAATGTACAGGTTTGTTACATAGGTATACATGTGCCATGGTGGTTTGCTGCACACATCAACCCATCATCTAAATTAGGTATTTCTCCTAATGTTATCCCTCCCCTAGCCCCCCACCCTCAACAGGCCCCAGTATGTGATGTTCCCATCCTTGTGTCCATGTGTTCTCATTGTTCAACTTCCACTTATGAGTGAGAACATGCAATCAAGCAGAAGAAAGAATGTCAGAGATTGAAGATCAACTTAATGAAATAAAGCGTGAAGACAAGATTAGATAAAATAGAATAAAAAGGAACAAAGCCTCCAAGAAATATGAAACTATGTGAAAAAACCAAATCAATGTTTGATTGGTATACCTGAAAGTGACAGGTAGAATGGAACCAAGCCGGAAAACACTCTTTAGGATATTATCCAGGAAAACTACAGTACCGACTCCCCTTATTCTAACTTTTGTCGCTATAGTTGAATTTTGCTGGTTCCATCTAAATGGAATCATACAACATATACTGTTTTTGTTTCTGGCTTCTTTCACATAACATGATGTTTTTAACATTCTTCTACATTATTGTGCATATTAGTAGTTTTGTTTCTATGTGTCTTAGTCTGTTCCTACTGTCGAAACAAAATACCTTAGACTGAGTAATTTATAAACCATAAAAAGTATTTCTTACAGTTATAGAGCTGGGAACTCCAAGATCAAGGCACCAGTAGATACAGCTTGCTCTCTGATTCATAGATGGTGTCTCTTGCTGCATTCCTATAGGTTACAGGTTGCTGGGTCATACGTTATGAGATAGCTAAAGTGTTTTCTAAAGTGGCTGACTTATTTTTCATTGCCACCAACAATGTATGAGAGTTCCATTTGCCCAGATCCTTGTTGACACCCTCAGCGTTGTCATTTCTTTAAACCATTGGAACAGATGTAGAGCAGTATCTCATTTTGGTTTTAGCTTGCATTTTCCTAATGACTAACGTTGTTCAGTAGCTTTTCATTTGCTTATTGCCATCATGATCTCCTCTTTTACAAAGCATTTTTGCAAATCTTTGCTCTACTTATGTATTTTTTTTTTAAGTTCTGAATGTTCTTTATAAATTTCAGATGTTATTTATCAGATATGGATTTTATGAATATTTTATCAAAGGATGTCACTGGTCTTTTCATTTTATTAAGTAGAAGCTTTTAATTTTGAAGAAGTACAAATTATCAATATTTTCCTATTTTTTTGTGTGTGTATCTAAGAATATTTTTTCTGACCCAAAGTTACAAAGATTATCTTCTATTTTTTCTTATGGAAGTTTTATAGCTTTGGGTTTTATAGTTAGATCTATGATTTGTTTGATTTTATTTATTTTGTAGGACATGGGTTGATGCTCATTGTTTTGCATATAAATATTCTAATTGTTGGCCGTGCGCAGTGGCTCACGCCTGTAATACCAGCACTTTGGGAGGCCGAAGCAGGTGGATCACGAGGTAAAGAGATCGAGACCATCCTGGTCAACATGGTGAAACCCCGTCTCTACTAAAAATACAAAAAATTAGCTGGGCATGGTGGCGCATGCCTGTAATCCCAGCTACTCAGGAGGCTGAGGCAGGAGAATTGCCTGAACCCGGGAGGCGGAGGTTGTGGTGAGCCGAGATCGCGCCATTGCACTCCAGCCTGGGTAACAAGAGCGAAAATCCTCAGTCTTAAAAAAAAAAAAAAAAAAAAAAAATTCTAATTGTTAAGTTCTGTTTGTTAAAAACTATTTTTATTTTTGGCCAGGCACAGTGGCTCTCAGCACTTTGGTAGGCTGAGGCAGGCAGATCGCTTGAGCTCAGAAGTTCACCACTAGCCTTTGCTACGTGGTGAAACCACCTCTGCAAAAAGGTAGCCAGCCACAGTGGCATGTACCTGTAGTCCCAGCTACTTGAGGGGCTCAGGCAAGAGTACTGCTTCAGTCCAGGAGGTTGGAGGCTGCAGTGTACAGTGAGCTGAGATTGCACCACTGCATTTCAGCTGGGATGACAAAGTGAAATCCTGTCTCAAAACAACAACGGCAACAATAACAAACAACAATTTCCTTTTTCTATTGAATTACTTTGTCACTTTTGTCAAAAATTAACTTCATATGCATGAGTTTATTTTTGGAACATCTATTTTGTATATTATTCCATTAGTCTGTATGTCTATTTTTTTGCTACATTATAAAGATGGAAGCTTATCTTATTAATTAGAGACCTTTATTCTTTTGTAGTATAAGTGTATAATCCTATGTATTCCCCTCTAAGCACTTCTTTAGGTACATCCTGAAATGTTGATATTTTGTTGCTTCATGTTTTATACAATTAAAAATATTTTCTAATTTCCATTTTAACTTCCTTTTTGGCCCATGGGCAAATATGGAAGTGTGTTTTAAATCTTAAATATTGAGGAATTTCTAGGTATCTTTCTGTTATTAATTTCTAATTTAATTACTATAGTCAGAAAACAGACTTTGTATGGTTTTAATTCTTTTGCATCTGTAGAAGATTGTTTTATATCACAGAACATAATCTCTCTTGATCAATATTCAAAGCGTTCATAAAAGAACATGTGTTCTGTTGTTTTTAGGTAGAATGTCTATAATTTTCCATTAGGTCAAGTGTGTTGATAGTGTTTTCGAAATATTCTGTATTTTTACTGCTCTGTCTACTTGCTCTATTGATTATTGAGTGCCAAAGTCTCCAAGAACAGTTGTGGATTTTTCTATTTCTTCATTCAGGACAATCAGGTTTTTCTTCATATATTTGGAGCTCCATTAGCATCATACACAAAATGAAAAGAAAATTCAACTGACCAATTGACAGTAACCTAAACATAACAGGGTGTAGTAGAGAATTTGGTGTTACCCAAAGAGAAGTCCAGCCTATGTCACTAGCTCCTGGGGGTAACCTCTAAACTCTTGGAATTTTCCAGGTGATAAGCCCTTCAGATCACGTTATATATTAATCAATCAATCATGCCCGCATAGTAAAACCCCAATAAAACTTCTGAATTCTGAAGTTCAGAAGAGCTTCCCAGGTTGACGATGTATGTGTATAGTCACCATTGTTGCAAGGAAGATAATGTGTCCAGAGAACAACAGGACCTCCACACTTAGGACATCCCAGATTCTGCCCTATGCATCATTGCCCTTGACTGATTTTAAGGTATCCTTTTCATGTAATAAACTGTATCTGCAAGTATTATAGCTTTCAGAGAGTTCTGAAAGTCTTCTTAGTAAATTATCAAGATTGAAGGTGGTTTGGGGAAAGTCTTGAAAATGCTCTTGGTATCAGAAATGGTGGTGGTCTTAAATGCATTCTTTCCTCTCACTTTACAATTGGACCTTAATTCTCTACAGTTGGAGGCAGTCTAGAGGACTGTGCCTCCACCTTCAATTTGGCTGATTCCAGGGACAGGATCTCATTACCAACCTAATGAAAAGTCAAGACTTTTTTCTGACCCTGACTTCTATGAGGAACACAACACTTACACCATCACTAAGGGTGATTTAAGGACCTAGAAAATTCCCAACCTCATCGCACTGTTGCAAAACTACAGAGTATTCTTTGGAATTATATTTTTAAAAGCACTTCCTTCCAAATTCAGAAAATTAAAAATATATATTATTACATTCTTATCAAAAAAGAGTTTAATTTACCAATTTAAATTACTGAGTCTGCTAATTCTATATTTTTCATCATTTTATATTATCTCATATTTATCACTCATAGTATGATGGAAGTAAAGTACTAAGCAATTTTTTATTTAATTATCATATTAAACACTGTTCAAGTTTATTGGCTATTTGTATTTCTTCCACAGGCAATCGGTTTAGGTGCTCTTCCTATTTTGCTGTTGGGTAAACAGTATAGAATCTGTCCCCTGGTTGACTTTGAAAGCTTTTGAAATGTTAAATGTATTACATTTTTATCTGTCAAAATTACTGTAAATAGTTTCCAAGTTATTTATTTGTATTTTAGTTCCCTTATTGTGCAAAACATGGAACCATAAAAATGATTTTGAGACTCAAATATATTTTATATTTTCATTTAGTACTTCGACTCAGAAAGCTAACTTTCAACTTTTAACCATATAGTACAAATAAAATAATTTTATAGGACTTAAAAAATCCCATAGTTATGTGTATCACTGTGGAGGAAACAACGTAAATGGCCCCATATAGGATAATGTTTAAATAAAGTATACTCCAATTTCTATAATGCAATATTAAGTAGCTTTAAAAAGTATATTTGAAAAAAATTATGTTGTGGGAAATGTTTACAATATAATGTTATGTGGGAAAGCATGATTCAAAATTGTATAAGTCTAGGTCTATAAAAGAAAAATATGTAAATATATTTATATAAATACAAAAATAAATAAAAGTCTAGAAGAAAATACATCAAAAATGTTAACTGGCTTCTCTAGGTCATGGGATTGCAAGCAGTTTATTTTGCTTTATATTTTTTCCCATAAAAGATACATATTATTTTAAATTGAAAAAGTAGGCTAGAAAATAAAAGCTCAGGGCATATTAGTAAATATAATTCTGTAAAATTACTTCCATTTGGTGACTAAAGTAATTTAAAGTCAACTAAAGGGTATTAAATTTTGTGGTAACAGGAATAATGGCCTACAAATACATCCGTAACCCAATCCCTGAAATCTGTGAATACGTTCATTTACATGACACAGAGAATTTTGCAGATGGAATTCAGTAGATAGACTTTAAGATAGGAAGATGATCCTGGAATATTTATGTGGGCTCAATTCAGTCACATGGGTCCTTAAAAGTGAACGAGAAAGGAATACGCGTCAGTTAGGGCAGATACTATGGGAATAGAGGCAGGAGAGATTCAAAGCCGGCAGCAGCTGGACCTGCCTTGGCTGGACTTAAAGACGGCTACCAGTCTTGACAGCCTGTAAGGAAAGGGGAACTTCAGTCCTGCAAACACAAGGAACCTAAATTCTGCCAAAAATCTCAATGAGTAAGGAAAGGGAGTCTCCCTTACAGCCCATAGAAAGGAAGGAAGCCCTACAGACATCTAGATTTAACCTGATGAGATTCCTGTCAGGTTTCTGATTCATGAAACTATAAGATAATAAATCTATGTTGTTTACAGCTCCTGTATTTCTAGTAATTTTTTCAGAAGGGACCAATACAAATGCTTACTAAATGTGAGAGTGAGAGTTCAGATAAAATATGCCTTGGTGCAAGGCTACAAGAAAAATATACATCAATACATACCCATAGATGCTATGTTAAATTATATAGCCAAAGTTTTATGAAAATACAGGTTAAAAGTAATTCTGTGTAGGGAATGCACGAAAAGCATCAATGGATATTTTGATATCTGCTTGTCACAATCACTGCCAAACCCCGAGTTAGATATATTTATTTGACACATATTCAATTATGTTTATTTATCTGTTGGCCAATATGTGATATTTTTACTCTGTTTTTTTAAGTCAGGTTCTCACTCTGTCACCCAGGCTGAAGTACAGTGGCACAATCAGGGCTCACTGCAGCTTCAACCTCCTGGGCTCAAGCAATCCTCCCCAGTCAGACCCCCAAGTAGCTGGGTCCACAGGTATGCACCACCACACCTGTATTTTTAGTAGAGGCAGGGTTTTGCCATGTTGCCCAGGCTGGTCTCTAACTCCTGGACCCAAGTGATCCACCCACCTCTGCCTCTCAAAGTGCTGGGATTACAGGCATGAGCCATTGTGTCCAGTCAACTGATACATAATCTAACTTTAAGCCCAAGGAAAGCAGACTTCATCAATCCTACAAACACTAAAGAGTTTCCCTGAGCCACAAGTTCCAAAGGTACTTTCAGTAGGATAGTTCTAGATTCCAAGCTCATGTTGCAGTAACACAAAGTACCTAAGGCTCTACCCAGACAGATTAAGGAGAGTCTCTATGCTCTATTTGGAAAAGAGCTCTTAAAAACAGCAACTAAAAATTGTACTTTATTATTATTTTTAAATCAATGCATTATTTTTTGGAGCATTTTTAGGTTTATAGAAAATTGTTTGGATAGTACCAAGAACTCCCAGATAGCCCTTTCTTCATCCCTAGTCTCCCCTATTATTTACATTTTGTTTATGGTACATTTGTTACCACTGATAGCCCAATATTCATACAACATTATTAACTTAAGTTCATTGCTTACATTAGGGTTTTACTCTTTGTGCTCTGCATTCGATCGGTTTTGACAAATATATAATGACACGTAGTCACCATTACAGTATCATATAAAACAGTTTCATAGTCCTAAAAATCCCCTGTGTTCCACCTATTATTTTCTCCCTCCCACTCCTAAACCTCTTACAATCACCGTTGTTTTTACTGTCTCCGTAATTTTGTCTTTTCCAAAATGTCATATAGTTGGAATCATCCAATATGAGGCCTTTTCCAATTGACTCCATCCACTTAGCCAGATGCTAGCAACTCTCCTCCCTTTTTATAGCTTGATAGCCCATTTTCTTTTATCACTAAATAATATTTCATTCTAAGGATGTACCACAATTTGTCTATCCATTCATCTATTGAAAGGCATCTTGGTTACTTCCAAGTTTTGTCAATTATGAATAAAGCTGATATAAAAATTTATGTGCTGCTTTTTATGTGAATATAGGTTACCAACTGATTTGGATAAATATCACACAGCATGATTGCTGCGTTATATGGTAAAAGTATGCTTAATTTTGTAAGAAGCCACCAAACTCTCTTACAAAATGCCTGTATCAGTTGGCATTCTCAGCAGCAATGAAAGAGAGTTCTTCTTGCTCTGCATCCTCCTCAACATTTGGTGTTGTTAGTGTTTTGGATTTTATCCATTCTAATAGGTATGTAGTGGTATCTTACTACTGTTTTAATTTGCAATTCCTTAATGACATGATGTTGAGCATTATTTCAGATGCTTAGTTGATATCTATATATCTTATTAGATGTGGTATCTGTTCAGCTCTTTTGCCCAGTTTTGAAACTGGGCTGTTTATTTTCCTATTATTGACTTTTTTTTTTTTTGAGACAGAGTTTCGCTCTTGTTACCCAGGCTGGAGTGCAATGGCACGATCTCGGCTCACCGCAACCTCCGCCTCCTGGGTTCAGGCAATTCTCCTGCCTCAGCCTCCTGTATTATTGACTTTTAAGAGGTTTTTCTATCTCTTAAATATCAGTCCATTGTCAAATATGTGTTGCAAGGATTTTCTTCTAATCTGTGGTTTACCTCTTCATTCCCCAGCAGTCTATTTTGCAGAGCAGAATTTTTAGATTTTATTGTAGTCTAACTTACCAATGTTTTTCTTTTGGGGATTGTGCTTTTGCTGTTGTATCTGAAAAATACCCAAGGTTCCCTATGATTTCTCCCATATTATCTTCCAAGAGTTTTGTAGTATGGCATTTTACATTTGAGTCTACTTTTGTGAGGGCATAAATCTATGTCTACATTCATCTTTTTTATATTTTTTCGTGCATGGATGCCAGTTGTGCCAGCACCAATTATTGAAAAGTTTACTTTTTCTCCATTGTACTGCCTTTGAACTTTAGTGAAAGTTCAATCGAATATGATAGTACTCATCTATTTCTGGGCTCTCAGTGTGTTTCATTAACCCACGTGTATATTCTTTCTCAAATATCACACTGTCATGATTACTGTAGCTTTATAGCAAGCCTTAAATTTGGGTGGTGTCAGTCCTATAAATTTGTTCTTCTCTTTCAATATTTTGTGGGCTGTTTTACGTATTTTGGCTCTCAGTTTAAACCTTAGAACTCATGTCTTAATTTCCAGAAAAAAATCCCAGCCTACTGGGATTTTGATTGAAATCACATCAAATCATTGATTAAATTGGGAAGTGACATCTTAACTATATTGAATCTTCCTTTCCATTAACAAGAAGTATATTTCTATTTATTTAGTTATTTGATTTATTTCACCAGAATTTTATACTTTTCCTCATATAGATACTATACATAGTTTTCTAGATGTATACAAAAGTATTCCAAGTTTTGCTGCTAATGTATTTCATTTTTAATGTTATATTCTAGTTGCTCAATACTAATATGTAGGGAAGCAATTGACTTTTATTGGAATGTATTTTTAACCTGTCTATAGTACGCTTAGTGGGCTACATGAGAAGTGGGCATTGCCAGTTGGACCAGTGAGGAATCTGAGACCAGAGCTAACGATTTCTGACATTGTTTGACTTTGGCCATCGAGCTAGGTAGTATGCATTTCCTCAGTGTATTAGTATCCAATATTTTCTCAAGTGTCTACCATAAATTTTTGACAGCTATTATGAGAACTTATCAGGTACATATCTGCATTATGTAAGAAAATGTAATTGTTGGCTGATCGCTATGGCTTATGCCTGTAATTCCAGCACTTTGGGAGCCTGAGACAGACAGATCATGAGGTCAAGGGTTCGAGAGAGACTAGCCTGGCCAACAAAGTGAAACCGTGACTCTACTAAAAATACAAAATTTAACTGGGCATGGCGACAGGTGCCTGTAATCCCAGCTACTCGGGAGGCTGAGGCAGGAGAATTGCTTGAACGTGGAAGATGGAGGTTGCGGTGAGCCGGGATGGCACCACTGCACTCCAGCCAAGGTGACAGGGCAAGACTCTATCAAAAGAAAGAAAGAAAGAGAAAAGAGAGCGAGAGAGACAGAGAGAGAAAGAGAGAGAGAGAGAGAGAGAAAAGTAATTGTGGATAAGAAGACAACTTTTCATGGCATAGAAAACAGGAAAAGAAGGAAGGAAGGAAGGAAGGGAGGGAGGGAGGGAGGAAAAAAGAGAAATAAATAAATAAATAAATAAATAAATAGTAATTGCAGCTAAGGAAACAATTTTTCATGGCCCAGAAGATTTTTACTGGGATAAGACGAACTCTTTGGTCTCAGGGTTCCCATTCTTTGCCACTGTAAAATCATCCTTCTCTGAACCAGTAGTCTACCCCAAGCCTTGGGATGAAAATCGGTAAACTGACAGTGTCTGAAGGATGCAGTTTCATCGTTGGCATATTTAGCCAAAGTGAGATTTATTTCCTCAATCCATGAGTGTCTACATCAAGCAGTGTATTCATTCTTTTTACCAGAGTCCTCTCACTAGCAGGAGCAGAAAAGACTCAGTCAATAGAAAGCTAATAGATGGCAACCATTAAGCCTTTGGCACACATATGCCAGCATGATCTGTACAGGCAGTGAGCAAATTCTCCAAATACTTGGCAAAGTGGGCACTCTAGGTTATCATACGCACACTGTGAAATGTAGGTTTACGAGGAACAAATAACACAGTCAAATACAATCAACTTTTCATAATGGGTATGTTGTGAAAAAAGTAAATTATACAACTTTCAAAGCTTCTAAAAAATGCATGCTTTCTCTCCACAGCTTAAGTCTCAAAATACATAGAATTTTACCATTATTATGTATTAAATCTATGTATTAGAAATGAGGTAACTGAGTTTTATGCTGAAGCTTTATTATAAGCCTGAGCATCTTCTCTTACTCTCACTCATACTAATTCCCACTAGCTAGATTTTCTTACATTTAAGAGTCTCAGAGAAACCTCTACAATAATAAGCCTAATATTTCTAATGATTGGGTAAAGGATGTAAGATTCATTTTGTTTATTTATTTGTGTTAACAGTGAGGATGTGAATATTATGGCTTTTGTCTAAGTTATTTCCACCCTATACCAATTCTCCTCAGTTGTTTCTGTTAACATCAATATGTTAAGTATTTAATACATACTTGGAATTATGGTAAACACTTGGAGATACAAAGATAAATAAAATAATGTCCCTTCCCTGAAAGAGTTCATAGATAACATAAAAATAGCTACTCAGGATCACCAGTATAATTCTTCGCTTTACACACTCACCAATATAATTTCAGAAGTGTGAGATTACACAGTGGCACAAAAGTTTCCTGCCCTATTCACTCATAAACCAAACAAAATTAAAAATTATATTTTTTACTCTGTTGCCATGCACATTAAACTCAAGATAAAAATGGAGTCAATTATTAAATTTAATTTTTTCTGTAATCTGTTTTTAAAAGATTATATATTTTCTGTTATATTTACTTTTTTAAACTATGTATTTATTTATTTAGAGGCAGGGTCTTGTTCCCAGTCACCCAGGCCAGAGTGCAGTGGTGTGATCATAGCTCACTGCAGCCTGAAACTCCTGGGCTCAAGTGATCCTCCAGCCTCAGCCTCTTCCATAGTTAGGACTGTTGGTGCCCATCACCATGCCTGGCTATTTATTTATATATATATATATATATATATATAGTCTCACTATTTGCCCAGGCTGACCTTGAACTCCTGGCCTCAAGTAATTCGCCTGCAGTGGCTGGGATTATAGGTAGGAGCCACAGTATCCAGCTAGATTTATTTTAAAAGTAGTTGAATTGAAACTGAAAATTCTTTGTACTGATTATTTTTAAATTACCTATGAGTCACCCTACTATTTTCTACCAAGCAAAAACTTTAAAGTTTCTTTCATGATTTTACAAACAAAATTTAATTTTTACATATAGGCACTTATTTGCCAATATGTATTTACCTATATGTAAAAATTAAATTTTATTCATAAAATCATATTTTTTTTAACCTTATAGGCAAATCACCTTAATCAAAAAACCAGAGCTGGTCATATATACTTTGCCCTGATTCTTTTCTTATTTTTTAACTTTTATTTTAAGTTCAAGTATTCACGTCCAAGATGTATCCTTGCACAAAAGTACACATAGATAAATGTATGTCTTGGGGTTGGTTGTACCGATTATTTCTTCACCCAGGTGTTAAGCCTAGTATCCATTAGTTATTTTTCCTGATCTCAACCTTTCTTCTCTCAACCTCCACTTCTGAGTGTGTGTTGTTTCCCTCTATGTGTCCAAGTGTTCTTATCATTCAGCTCCCCCTTATAAGTGAGAACATGCAGTGCTGGTTTTCTGTTCCTGTGTTAGTTTGCTAAGGATAATGGCCGCCAGCTCCATTCATGTCCCTGCAAAAGACATGATCTTATTCTTTGTGATGGCTGCATAGTATTCCATGGTGTTTATGTACCATATTTTCTTTATCTAGTCTATCACTGATGGGCATCTGGGTTGATTCCATGTCTTTGCTACTGTGTATAGTGCTGCAATGAGCATATATATGCATGTGTCTTTATAATAGAATGATTTATATTCCCTTAGGTATATAATGGGATTGTAGTGGGATTGCTGGGTGGAATGGTATTTTTGACTGTAGGCCTTTGAGGAATCACCTCACTGTCTTACACAATAGTTGAACTAATTTACACTCCCACCAACAGTGTATAAGCATTCCTTTTTCTCCACAACCTTGCCAGTTTTTGGTTTTTTTTTTTTTTTTTTTTAAACAACTTTTTAATAGTAGTCATTCTGACTGGTGTGAAATGGTATCTCATTATGATTTTGACTTGTGTTTCTCTAATGATCAGTGATATTGGGCTTTTTTTCCATATGCTCATTGGCAGCATGTATGTCTTCTTTTGAAAATTGTCTGTCCATGTCCTTTGCCCACTTTTTGGTGGGATTATTTGGTTTTTGTTTCTTATAGATTCTGCATATTAGACCTTTGTCAGATGCAGAGTTTGCAGAAATTTCTTCCCAATCTGTATGTTATCTGTTTACTATCTGTTGATAGTTCCTTTTGCTGTGCAGAAGGTCTTTAGTTTACTAAGATCCCATTTGTAAATTTTTGCTTTTGTTGCAATACCTGTGGTATGCCCTGATTGTTGAGGGACATGCACAGCTTTATATTTTACAGTAAATATATTCACAACGTAGGCTGATATAGGAACCTCCACATCTCTGAGTTGTGTCCAATACAGATCTTGCCACACCCAGAGCTTAACTCAATTTCCTCATGCTTAACTAAAAGTCTTAAGGTACATTTTTATAGATCAAACCTAATCAAATATTCATAAGCAACCCAGTCATCCACATCCTGGGTAGCATCATGCAATATAGATATGGTTGCCAGAGACCCACCTTTACCAAGAAGGAACAGAAAGGAGGAATTGTGATAAAACAGAAGAGTGTCAATTTCATCTTCCTATGTGGAGGGTTATGAAATCTTCCAGTTCGCTCAGAAATTTCTGATTTTATGCCTAATGTTCTCCTGTAATTATTAACAACATCCTCTTTCACTCTTGCACTGATTTGGACAAAGAATTTTTGATATGGTTAGATTTTACTTATGTGATATATAATAACTTTTTATACTAAACTTAATGTTCACCTTTGGCTATGATTATTACCTGTTGGTGATAAAATGAGATTATGTCTAAGATTTTGGTGAATCAAGTGTATAAGGAATGCCTATAAATATGGGTAGGCAGATTAAAATTTAAATGATTAGCAAAAATGAAAACCCACTTCACCTCAAAGTCTCTACACATAAATTAAAACAAGAAACTATTTATCCAATTTTTCAAAACATTTAGAACTTATGACTAGTAAGATAAAACATACATCTTATAGAGTAGCACTGATCTTTTAGAAATAGCCACAGTAATAAAGAACCTTGAAAACACATCTTAGAAAGTCTATCAGGCCCCCTGGTTATTTTTTAGGTGTGTTCTCAAGGTTCTTTATTATGGCTATTTCTAATTGTAAAACAACTTTCATTGGAATAAATAGAAGAGTTACTGTATTCAGATAAAGGAGCACTGAAGATAGAACTTTCCTGAAAATGATGCCTCTATTTTAGGAATAAATAGAAAGTTACTCTGTTTGTTGCTACTGGACATAACAATGAACACATAGTATTAACAAACACATGAAATAGGCAATTAAGTTCATGTGTTGAGCAGAATGAGAAAGGGAAGAGTGTAGAAATGACATGCTCTAAGTACCAGTCTCTTAGAAAACTGTTTTGCAAACTTTGAAAGAGGTGTTGGCAGCTTTTTAATGGGTGCTAAAGATGGAAGTCTCAAAGTGCACAACTCTTGGGCTCTGAACATCATTATGTGCAAAGACCTGGGTTAAGAAGATTATGAAACTCACAGTTAAAAATTGGTTTCCCTGACCACAGAACTGTATACATTCCGTTCTGGCTTTATGTCCTTACTGAAATGCAAAGAGGAGACGAGAGAATCAGATATGCAAATTGGTACCAAAATATAAACAAGTATTCAATCCCATGGCATAATCCTCAAAGGAATGAAAATGCCAGGAAGAAAGGAAGTTTATGAACTCCATGCTTAGCGGAAGCAGGCTACAAAAGAGTTTAGCTGTCCTTCTAGAAAACAAAAATTAATTTGCTTTGGCCAAATTAAAATTAATTAAAATTATGCAATGTTGCCCTTGTGTTAATTTTAACGGTGAGGTTGTTGTGATTTAAGGCTACAATTAGTTCTAGTGTTTGAAAGAGAAGCTCTGTAATCGAGACAGGACATTTTAATAATCCTGGTTATAAACATTTAATACATCATCTTTAGGGACTCACAAGCACATTGTAATTAACTTTTACAACTGAAATAAATCAGATTGCATTAGCATATTGCAAAGGAAAAAATCATTTGCATGATTGAAAACAGCTTCAGAAAATTATGTATAATAGGCTTCATGCAAACACCAGCACAACTTTTACCAGGTTTCTTCTATGGGTATATTTTAACTAATACAGTTTTGGATTCTCCAGATAATTATAACTTTTGTCATAAAAGGGGAAATACTCTGATTTGGAAGAAGCAGTGAAAGTCATTCCGTGGTCAAGAGGACTGTGTCCAACTTTATTGTAAACTAATCGGGAAATATTCAAATAAAATTACAATGTGTACTTGCTCTGTAGCTACTGCTATGCTGTGCAAGTAATTTGGTTCAGAGGAAGGGATTTTTATTTATGTGTGATTCATGTTTCTAGCGCTAAAGTATTAGCAGAATGAGGGATACTAATACTGGTCTCACGATTGTCCCTATGGCCAGC
The DNA here is from genome assembly GCF_009761245.1 of Sapajus apella. Classification (NCBI taxonomy): domain Eukaryota; kingdom Metazoa; phylum Chordata; class Mammalia; order Primates; family Cebidae; genus Sapajus; species Sapajus apella. The sequence continues at coordinate 4,322,337 of NW_022437020.1, read as the reverse complement.
ACCCAATCTACTTCATAATTCCTGGGTTTGAATTTTAGTTCTATCACTTAGTGACTGTGTGACTTTGGGTTCTCTGCCTAAGTTTCTCCATCTGTAAAATGAAGATAGTAAAGTATAAAACTGTTCAACTGTAAAGTATTAGAAAGTATTATGGTGGAGGTTAAGTGAGATAATATATACCATGTTAAGATAATTTCTGAAACATATTAAGTGCTCTATAAATATTAGTGGTATCATTGCAGTAATTATTACTGTAGTATTCTCTTAGGTCAATGCCTAAAGGAAGTAAAAAAATCACTTTATTATTGTTTGGAAGTTAGTGACTTTCTTATGTAGAACTTTTCCAATTATGCAACTTGGCTTCCATCCCTCCATTCACTTATTCAATTAATGTTATTCATCTACTATACACAAAATATTAGCAGCTTCTCAAGACATGTGTGAGACTTCAGCACTGAAGTCAGGACAGACAAGGCAAAATCTGGAATGAATTAAATGGTAAGAAGCTTTACCATGCTCCAAAATCAGAGTAAGGGGGTACAGCTAAGCTCAGATTCTAGTTGTCCAGGCCTAGCAAATCCCCATCTCATATTCTACTCATACTGCTCCACTCCTCAAAATGTAAGCAAACAAATAAACAAACAAAAAATACACAAACAAATCCTAACTAGAAAAAGAGAAAAGTCAACTTCTATGGATCAATCTTTGGTCAAAATTTAAGGAGGCAGGGAGTGGTATGCTAGTGATGATGCCGAGTTGAATTGAGGCTCTGTCCCCAGGTGGATTCTGAAAATGCTTCCTTCTCTCTGTTAGATAAAGCTAGTGATGACTACCTAAATGAAAATGAAGCCATTTGAGAAGGAGGTGAATCTTGGATGGAGATTCTTAAAAGGCACATTACAATTGGTCATTGTGAGACCAAACGAGACAAGGAAAATTGGGTGTCTCTTAGGCAGTTTTATACAAAAGACTAGTGGTTTCTTTTATAGAAAATATTTCTATTCAGATTTCTGTTTAATACTGACTATAGAAATGGATGATATGTAAACTGGAAGTACAATTCATTCATGTAATTTCTCCCTCATTTGGGTCTTGGTTTTGGAGAAAGAAAAGGGGTCCCACATTCTGCTCCTTTTTGAGGAAGTACTTGATCTCTTCTAATGGGAAACTTCTCTTTTCTCCTGGGACTATACCTTATTGACTTAAAAGAGCAGTAGCTTAATTAACAGAAGAAATAAAGCGTGTTGCATAATTAACCAGACATTTACCTAAAATCAATAATCTAATTGCCACACCTACATGGGGGATAGTGGTTATTCTATTGAAAACAATTCATTTACATGTACATGTTAACAAGGTGAATGGTGGTTTTAGAGACTAATCCGATCTGTAAAGTGATAATTTATTGAACAATCAATTAATCTTTTCAGTAGTGCAAATATAAACAAGCCATGAAGAACTACAGATGTGTCTGCTTATGAAAGGTCAAATTTAGCAGATTCACAGTCTGAGTTCTTTTTCAGTCAGCACTAAGACATTTAGGCTTTGAACAGGATTTTATTTTAACACTATCCCTTTGAACATGTTTCTTTCATGGGGAGCCAATAACATGCACAAACTTTGTAAATACATAAAGCACCAATTTAGACCTGTATCCTGTCTTTACAATGGATTTCTAATAAAAATTGTGTTTCCCTTTTTGCGGATACACATCAGTCTGTCTAAAAAGGTTTGATACTTCCAGCTACATATATTCTCTTGGATTTTACTCCAATAGTGTGGATTATTTCATATCTAGGAGAATGAATTATTACATTTATTCAAGAATATGGGTCGATGTCAAAAAGCTTTAAAGTTTAGTTTGAATTAAGTATCCCAGAGTCTGAAGTCTTGTCCAGAGTTTATTATAATCTTTTTACCCTGTACAATTGGATATGAGGTTTCCTAAGACTTAAGATACTTTCTGCTTTAAGGTTATTTTCAAAGCATTTCACTTTTTAATTGTCATAGCTTAGTATGAATTTTCTTGTGTCTACCTTCAAGCTTGGCTATCGTTTAAATTCTAACATTTATACCAAGATACTCTTATCCAGTAGATACCTAAACCCCATAATAATTATATCAACCTGATTCTTAGGAAGGAGGAACAATTTAAGTATCCACAAAAAATTTATAAGACTTGGACTTTTAATGTCTTTAGGAACTTCATAAAATAGAAGAGTATGTGCTGAAGGGCAAATAGGGAAGGTGATTATGGTGGAAAAAAGAGAATATACCAGTTTGATTAAGTGAAAACAAGATTCTCAGATTTAGATCAGATGGTCTTAACTTGGGGCTCTAGAATACAGGTTCTTGATGTGGGATTTTAGAGCAAGGGGGACATGAAATTGGATGCAAAATACTTGCATCTTTATTTTCACTACTTTTGAACTGGAACTTTGCATTTCCTTCATTATGAATGTGGACAACACACATCAAAACAGTACTAACTATGATTTACCACCAAAAGCTATTATAAATATGTTCATATGACCTTACATGATCACAGATATCTCAAAATATTTGTATGCTCAATACAACTTTGACACAATGGTAGTTATAAGACCTGCCACAAGATCTTATTATTTAATGTGTTAATAAAAAATGCATATTGTAGTATCAATTTTAAATATTTTAGTGATTGTGTTTTACATGTATTTTAGGTTATTCATCTTAAATAATTTTTCTGAGATGGGTTTGCATACTTCTTCAGATTTCCAAAGAAATCCATTGAGGAATTTATCAGGAAAGACGCCTTCCTTGGAGTCTACATAGTAAAGGCCTGGTACAGTGCCGGCCCTCTCTCAACAGTGCACAAAGCAGACATTGCTTGTGGGTCACAGACTCATTCTCCTAGTTGTGGGTTTAGACTCAGAAGCCTTTTTATATCAAAGCATTACTACCAACTAGCAAGGCAAACAATGCCAATTGATGGTTGCTCTAAGTCTTTTCTACTTATGGGAACCTTCAAGGTAAAATTTTCTGCAAATAATTATCATAACAGTAATTATCATTTATTGAGTGCCAGGTTCTTCACACATGTTGTTTCACCCAGATTCACCACAAAATCCCATGAGCTGGATGTTATCACTATTTAATAACACAGAAACTAGCTTAGAAGGTGGCAGAGCCTGTTTTCCAAAATCTCTGTTTCTTCCAATACACTCAGATTAACTATCGTGTTTTATTTGGAAGGGAAATACTAAGGTCACATATGTTCATGGATCCCTGCTGTAACTAACAGATACTAACACAAAGTAAACATTTTATCACAGTTGTAATATGTGGCACTTAACATTCAAGCATCCATGCGGTTTTGCATGTGATTACCTGATACTTTATTGCTGCAGTTCAAAATAAAAACAAGATTAAGCGAGAAACCTAAGGCGCTATGTTGAAAATTAAAGCAATATTCCAGTTGAGGGTATTTCATTTACTGTTGTCCCTATCCCATATAGAAGACATAGAGATGTCTTAAGTCCCTCTTTTCAGGCAGAGCTATTGAGCTATGTTAATAAGACTTTTTTTGACTTCAAGGAGTTCAGAGCTGTGCATTGCAGGGAGATAGCCATAAACACTACTATCTAAAAATAAACGGCCAAATGATCATTTGAACTGACATTTATCAAATATTGCCATATGCCAAATGCTTTTCTTTTTTTTTTTCTTTTTCTTTCTTTTTTTTTTTTTTTTTTTTGAGACAGAGTCTCACTCTGTCACCCAGGCTAGAGCGTAGTGGCGATCTCAGCTCACTGCAACCTCCCCTCCGAGGTTCAAGCGATTCTCCTGCCTCAGCCTCCTGAGTACCTGGGGTTACAGGCACATGCCAGGCACATGCCACCAAGCCTGGCTAATTTTCTATATTTTTAATAGAGATGGGATTTCACCATGTTGGTCAGGCTGGTCTCAAACTCCTGACCTCACGATCCGCCCGCCTCAGCCTCCCAAAGTGCTGGGATTATAGGCACGAGCCACCGTGTCCAGCTGCCAAATTCTTTTCTAAATGATTTACATGTATCTAATAATTTAATTCCCAAAACAATCCCCCAAGAGCAAGGCACTACCAATATTTTCCCCATTGTATGGATGAGGAAAGTAGGGCAAAGAGAAATTAAGTAAGTTGCCAAAACACACATGCAGTAGTGGCAGGGCTGGGATTCTGACCAAAAGACATGCTTCAAACCACTGTTGCTTATGCTCTACTGATGCTCTCTTCTAAAGGCTGTGGCATCAATGATGAAAGAAGGATGGATTCTGATTGAAAACCAGAGGTCACTTTCCCAAGTTGTGTGTGATATGCATTTGAAACTTATTTGACTCAACAGATAGTTCCTGAGTCTCTACTCTGATGGTAATGACTACTTCTGAATGATGCCTCATCTCTGCTATTAAAAAGATTTTTTTAACCATTTCTCATCTGACCCCTGGAAGCCAAGAGTTGATTGGGAGGATCAAAAGGCGATTTAAATTTTAAATATATATTGAAATTTTTATGACTGTTTTTCCACTGAAAAAGTAGTCATACTGGCTAAAGCAATTTTATTTTTAAAATAAATATAGCCTTACCCAGGAGCAAATATCTCAATGGGTTTTATGTGTTCATCATAGAATCTCCTCCCATATTCATATACATTCATTTTTATTTAATTTTATAAAAACTTTAGGGGCACATTTAGAATAAAAACAAGGCATTGTATGATTGATTGATCAATTGATTTTTACCTTCTTATTTCCTATGTTATGTTGCACATGGTGGTGAGAAAGTACTTAAATATAAAATAATTACCTGTCTTTTCACTGATTTCCATTAAGAGATTTTTTTTTTTTTCTTGAGAAGTTGTCTTAGTATGTTTAGGCTGCTGTAGCAAAAATACTAAAGAGTGAGAAATTTTTAAACAACCAAAATGTATTTTTCATAGTTCTAAGAGGCTGAAAACTCCAAAATCAAGGCTCTAGCAGACTCAGTGTCCAGTATGAGCTCGTTCCACATAGATGGTGCCTTACACATGTCCTCACATAGTGGAAGAAGCAAATAAGCTCCCTTTGGCCTCTTTTATGAGGGTATTAAACACCTCTCAAAGGCCCACCTCTTTATACTATTGTATTGGGGATTAGACTGCAACACGTAAATTTTGAGGGAAAACAAATATTTAGATCAGAACAGAAATAATTACTGGACCAAAAAAGTTTATTTTTAGTTATTTTTTATTATTTTAAGCATATTTTATTCTCATTCCTAATATAATTTAACATATTTAAATAATTTTGGCCACTGGCATGTCTGTTTAAAATGAATGTCCTTTATTTTTCCATTGGGTTGCTGGTGTCATCTTTTTTGACTATATTGCTATTATCCAATACTACTGTCTTTTATTTTAAGAGTACACTCAATAGAAAGCTCAACTGGTGGTAAAAAGTTATGTTTTCTAATTTGGAGTTGGTTAACAGCTCAGATGGGCCCTTGAAGATTTGTATCTATGTTTAGGATATGCATCAGACTAAGAAGTATCACATTATATTTGAAGTATTAGAAAGAGTAGAGTATCCTTATAAGCCAAGATTGCACCACTGAATTCTAGCCTGGGTGACAGTATGACTCTGTCTCAAAAAACAAAAAAGAAAGACAAGAAAAGAGGAAGGAAGGAGAGAAGGAAGGAAGGAAGGAAAGAGGGAGGGAAGGAGGGGAAGGAAGGAGAGAAGGAAGGAAGGAGGGAAGGTGGGAGGAAGGAAGGAAAGAAGGAAGGAAAGAAGGAAGGAAGGAAGGAAGGAAGGAAGGAAGGAAGGCAGGAAGGAAGGAAGGAAGGAAGGAAGGAAGGAAGTGTAGAGTTTACTTGTGATAAAATGGAAATCTAGTCCTACACCATGGATGAATGAGAGTCCCTCCAAATTCTCAGAGACAAACTGATGGTAGAAAAGTCAAGCACAGGCCAGTGAAGAATGGGATCCATTGGCACGATATGCCAAGTCAAGACAGAACAAATACCAGATAAGCATCAAATCTGAAATTAGAGTTTAGAAGGATTGATGAGGCAAGACATTGAAACTATAATTTGCACATTGGAATCCCAAGAAAATTAGCCTAGACAGGATTTCAGATTAATGAAACCTCTTTGCAAAGTCCACAGAACAGCCCATGAGAACTGCTCCCATGACAGATATTAAAATCTTCATATCTGAAACTATGGCCATGCCTCCTTTCTTTCGCACAGAATTCAACTTCACTCATCACGGTGCACCACATCTTTGCCACAAGTAAACTCTACAGGTTTCTTTTGACTTCATGAAAGTGGACAAAATGTGGGTTCCTGATGTCAAAGGGCAGGGAGTGGGAAGGCTGAAGCCCACACAGGTGGACTGTATTGTTTTTCCCATGATAAAGACAGTAACTACCACTGATATTTCTTTTAAAATGGAGTTTTCCCTTCACCCCTCACGCTGCCCCTGATAGTTTGCTTCTCGCGGTTTGCCCACTGTCAATTATTCTAGGCCTTATCTTTTCCAGGAGAGTGCTGTTTTTTGTCTTTAACCCTTTCGAAGTTTTGCTTCCTCTTCCCCATGCCTCACTGCTATTTCCACTGGACTTCCACCAGCCATACACAAACATCCCAGCTAATCTTTCCAAATTAGCACAACACCAGCACTGGAGGTTCTCATTAGATGTGCAGCTGAGATTTATCAGATCTCATTTGCTTAATATGGAGCCTAACTTTGGGCACCTGGCCCTTGCAGTAGGGGGTAAGGGAGAACAGGAATGGGTCTTTTGTCACTGCTATGCAGACTCACTAATTTGCTCCACCTAATAAAATTACAAATGGATACAGCTTTATTCACATTGCCTTTATAGGTTATAATAACCTTGGTACCCCATAACCTCCTGCTAGCTGAATTAATCAGATCATATTAATATTTCTTCTTACTTTCTTTTAACTGGTTCTTCTCTTAATTAAAGGAGCCAAAGATGTAAACAGGGTAGGTGGCTAGAAACATGGCGTCAGGTTATAAACAAGGCTCATTAAAAAGATGGATGTGCAGGCAGACTGCAAAAATTGCTTACTTCGCAAGTGTACATTTTGTAATTTCCTGACGACTAAAAGAACTAATGCCAGATCCCATCCCCTCCCTTTTTCCCATGTATAAAAGATGATAATTTTTGAATGCTAGGGTGGGAATAGCAAGATGGAGCAACCTATTCATCAAATAGAATAAGGTCTTTCACATTATAAAACTCTGTCCTTTCCCACATGCCTCCAAATGTGAAATCTATTCAGAAGAGGAGGAAAGAGAAACAAAAAAACAAAAAAACAAACCAAGAAATCATTTTAAAAGGAAAAAAAAAAGATGAGAAATGTTAGAACATTAAATTTGTTAAACCAATCAAATTTGAGAGAGAAAATGAAGGACCTTTTAAAGACTAATAAATCTTCCAAACTTGTACATGTTCAAGAATGCACAGAATATGCACACGTGTTTACTTGCACAGAGGACAAAAGAGAGCTTAATCTTTACGCATGGAAACAAAAATTGTTAAAGGAGAAGGTCCACAGTGTCAAGCTTACACAAAGTTACAACTGCAACAATAGAACTGAAAACAATGGAACTGAAAACTGCAATAGTAGAACTGAAAACAGCTTGATTGAGGAAATTTAATTCAAGTATATCTTATATTGTGATAAACATTTTGTATCCATTTGTACACTGAATTGATGGTGCACCTATACGCTATTGACAAATAATGTATCATATTATCAAAACTGATAAATAGATCATTATTGATAAATGCAATAGGTATTTGCTTTATACATGTATTATATACAATGTTTTACATGTTATGCATTTATAATCTATAAATACATTTATTATATATATTTTAATTACTATGCTCATGCACATATATATATGCTAATTTAATTCTTATCCTCATTTTTGAAACTTTTGCTCACATTCACTTAACCAAGCAAGAAAGTACTCCCATTTTTATTCTCACAGCAATTACTAGGAGAGCTGTAGCTCCCAATTTCCTGTCTTTCCATCTCCCTTCTCAACAAGAGAGAAAGTCATTCTGACAGGATGATGCACAGCTCGGCCAGGCAAGACCTCGCTCCTTCATGAATAAATTACAAATGAAAGTTTAACTGATCCCCTTGCATTGTTATGGAGGGACCTCATCCTAATTTACCTAAATGCTTTGAGTGGGAGAAAAGAAAATATAAGAGACTAAGGTGGAAAGGTTAAAATCTGTGTTTAAATAGAGGGTTTTTTCCCCCCAACACACCACGACACATAAGTGCCTGCAACTGAACCAATGGTTTCTTATACAAACATTCTAAGGAAGAAGCCAAAAAATGGAAGATTCTTTTTTCATTTCCCTACCCCTCTGTTTCTTTTTTTTTTTTGAGACGGAGTTTCACTCATGTTACCCAGGCTGGAGTGCAATGGCGCGATCTCGGCTCACCGCAACCTCCGCCTCCTGGGTTCAGGCAATTCTCTTGCCTCAGCCTCCTGAGTAGCTGGGATTACAGGCACACACCACCATGCCCAGCTAATTTTTTTTTGTATTTTTAGTAGAGATGGGGTTTCACCATGTTGACCAGGATGGTCTCGATCTCTTGACCTCGTGATCCACCCGCCTCGGCCTCCCAAAGTGTTGGGATTACAGGCTTGAGCCACCGCGCCCGGTCCCCTCTGTTTCTTTTTACATGAACCACAGCTGATGTGCCCAGTGATTCTTAGTCTAAGAAATTTCATATATATATATATATATATATATATATATGTATGTCTTAGTCTAAGTAGTTCCTTATAAATGTGAGACTCTTTGTATGTATGTGTGTGTGTATATATACACGTGTATACATGCATAAATGCAAAAAATGTGAGTGTATATATACATACGTGTATTCATGTGTATGTATATGTGTGTGTATACACACACACACACACACACACAGAGTAAGTGCAAGAGTGGAGACTCTGAACAATCTATGTTTCAGACATTATTTTTTTCAATGGAGCTCAAATCCTGTGGAAATGGCATTCGTAAGCTATGCTTCAATGAGTGACCTAATACATGTTCTTCATCGATGCATTTTTTAGTACCAGGCCAGCATGCCATGAGATGGGGGTGTGCGGTCAAAATATTAGGTTTATTCATATGCGATCAGACCAGTGGGCTAATGGTTTTGGAATCCTGCCTCTGGCAGTAGCCATTACCTGATGCTTCAGAAGCCAGAAATGAATTTGCATGACCCCAGCCCGTAAGATGTCCCCTGTGGAAAAATAGGAAATTGGCAAGTAGGATCATTTCACGGATGTGCTGAAGCTGTCATTCCTAGAAATCTTTGGCTTCAGCTCTGTGCTGGATAAGTTCACCTGCTGATGCAGTATGAACTGTTCCCATTTGTAAATTGCTCATTTTCTAGGAAGATGAAGGGTCCTGTGCTCATTCTTAGCCTCTTAGCCTTTGGCTATTGAAAAGCCTGCTAAATACCATGTTCTGATAATGTTAGGGTTGAATGTGTAAACTCCTCTGCTGTGACTGAAACATCGGCATGTGACAATTTTAAGGAAGGGTCAATGAAGGAAATTAAATTATTTCAGCCCAGCATTCTTTTTTGTTTTGTTTTGTTTTCATAGTTGTTTGATATTTAGCTGTATAGAGGCAGGAGAAAAAAATTAGCAAAAAACAGAGACACAAGTGTATTCATTTTACGATTCTACTATTCCCTTAAAACTCAAGCAAAATACTCATGACGTTGTAAATATGTGTTTGTCCAGTATAAAATCACTTGGACATTTCCTTGTACTTGGTCTTAATAAGGAAAACTCATAAATCTAGTCCATGACCCACAACATAAATATTTTCATAAGACATCTTCTAATTTTATTTAACATTTTCATAATTGTCATATTGCTTTCCAAGACAAATAAACTTGAAGGATAAAATACGGCTATTTTCATTCCAGTCCTGTGCCATCCTGTGTTTTAATAACCATCCTAATTTAGTATTAACTAAGAGCTCCCTGTATGACAAGATTCTTACTCTACATTAGGTTTTTTCTGAAATGACTAAAGTTTCTGAAATATTCAACATAATCTACCTGTTAAAAATTTGATAACATCTTAATTAGCATTTGGGTGCACCCTAGGCTATTTCTACCAAACAGAAGTATAGTGTTTTGGCAGCACCTCACAGACTAGCAACGTATATTTTTTGAATGTTAAAATTCTTCCTTTCCTCTTCTTTTGATCATTTTTCTGAAGCAGATTGTCTCTCCCTCTCACCATTTGTCATTAGAGGAGTGTAATTTCATGACCCCTTTCTTCTTGCTACTTCCTCTAAACAAAAGGACACAATAAATAAACACAGGAGATAAGACAGTCTCTTCCCCTCAGCCTACCCCTCCTTTGAGTCTTTTGAGCCGTCAGAACCACTTTAGTCCTTCAAATATTGTCCTGAATTAGTATCCACGCTGATGCAGTGAGGCTAGAGTACATGATAATAATAAATACCAAGTGGAAGTATAACTGTAATATGTTCATTGATATATATATTTTTTCTAGTAGTTTTGGCAAACCTATCTTGCTGACTATACTGATGAAGGTTGCTAGTAATTGTGTACGCGTTTCTGTGAAAGATAAATGACTTTCCTTCCCAAGGACACTTGGCCAGGCCTTAATACTGAGAGTGTGTGTGTGTGTGTGTGTGTGTGTGTGTGTAACTGTTTTCTGAAGGCCTGAGTGTGTGTGTGTGTAACTGTTTTCTGAAGGCCTGACAAGGCATCTTGATCATTTCCTCATTTTGAGGCCTACCCACAGCCTCGCACACGGCCCCCCTCTCTGAAATGTTATTATTCTGTCGTGAGGCCTTCTTCAGCCAGGATGTTACTTCATTTCCACCTTTTGTCTCTGCCTGAATGTGAATGATGCTCTTTCAGCAATATACAGCCGCTTAAACTCCCTGCTGCTGCCTTACATAAATATACAACACCCGTCTCGCCCTATAACTCACTTCAGGCCTGGAAAAATAGTGACTTCCTTTATTGGTCAGATTCTCTCGCAATTCCCAACAGCTGTATGTTCTCACCTCAGAGGATCCTTATCTTCAAGTTTCCATTTGTCTCAGCACTATTCCAGTGGATTGCCAATAAAAATGATTCCCATTTTTATAACCCCTGAGAACGCATCAGCCCGCTTTCCAGAGAAACTGATGTTCCCCCCGCCACACACACAAATAAACAAACAAAACCTCCAGACAACTTAACAAAAAGGGGTATTTTGTCTTCTGGAGAGATGACCTTAGAACTAAGTACACAGGGAATTCAGTAAAACGTAAAGCGTTGTCTTGGAACGCATTAATTACAGTCACGAAAATCTCAGTTTATTTTCTTCCTTGAGATAATACTTTGAGTGATATGGCACATAGTCATTGAAATAACACATGTTCATAGGTATCTAAAAGGAATACCACATTCATATTAAGTTACTGTATCTTCATTAATAAATTTAATCACTTCTCTGTGCCTCTGAATTCTGGGCAACTTTTAAACATGGCTGGGTTCTGCTAAATTTATTTATTTTTTTAAATGATATAGGAAAAAAAGAAAAACACTTTTGAAAAATTGAAAATGCTATGTAATTGTCAATTGCTATACAGAATAAAGGCACTTTATTCAGTTATTGATGCCAGCTACCCGTGGACATGAGTTTGGGCTCTACTGCTACTTACTGCTGTGTAATTTAGGAAGACGAGCTATGTAAATCTCAGCCTCAGCTGTCACATCTGCCAAATGGGAGTTAAATACCACCCTTTTACAATGTTTTTAAATTTAAGAAAGAGAATATGCACTAAAGAGTAAACTCCAAAGTGCTCTACAAATGGTACAGCTCAAGTTACCTTTCCCCCCCTCCATAATAACATTGTGGTCACTATAGGCAACTTTTAAAGAAAAATGGAGCCTAGGGGCATGTGGTGAAGAAAATGAGTATTTTTGTTACACCACTGCATACTCAACGAAAGAGCAGGAGTGTTAAATACTAATACAGCAAAGCTACACTTTTTTTAAGGTGCAAATTCAAGGAACAGGGAAATATGTCAGGTGAAAATCAGTAATACCTCTCTATTTTATGACTTCACAACTCTCCATAGGAGAAGGAAAGACGATTACTGCCATATAGTCTGTGTTAGCAGAAGAGCTTGCTGGGGAGTTTTATGGCCAGGTGGAAACTGACAATTGATACCATCTTATGCAAAATTTTGGCTCTGGGAGTTGTTTTCCCTTTCTGTTTCCTTTGTCCAACATCCCCCCAAAGCATGAATGATGATTTCAGAAGTCACCTGGCTGTGATCAACACATCAAATCTTCCCTCAAAGACAGTTCCCAAATAAACTAAAATGATCTTTTTGGCATTTATGCTGAATATGGCCTAGAAATGTGCAGCGTTTTCATTTCTACTCTCTCTCCTTGGATGTATGTGTAGAGGTAGCTTTTTATAAATTCTCCTCTATACTTTTAACTTGGACCCAAACCTCCAAAACTGTCCCTCTGAATGGGAAGTGATTGTAATCTTATAGCCAACATCATTAAAGGCAGCCCAGAGTCTTCTATTGCCCATTACCTCAAACTGCTGTGGGTAGAACTTAACATTATGTTAGGGTCAAACGTTCCCTTGTCAGTGGGGAAATTTTTCTGCTCTAAATGAAATGTTACAAAATAAATTTTCCCCCACAAAGCTCTGAATGTGAACCTGTTTTATTTATCTGGCCATTCTGAATACTGTAAAACATGTTGCTTCATGTTGTAACATAAGCCCTTTTTAAAGTGTGCCCTGAGTATTTGCAATTGTTATCAGGCCCAAATGTATCTGAGTGACAGCGTGATGCTCTCCGAGTTGGCTCAGATATACAGAATGTAATTAGCTCAAAGGCCTCCATGCTACATTTGTAGGAGAAGCACCAGCACTGCCTGAAAATAACCATTTGCTCTTCTCCTCTCCTCTTCACCCCACCCCACTAAAAAAAAAATGATGGCAAAGGTTAAAATTTATTGTTCATGAGAATTTGAATGAGAGAGAGCCAGTGACAAAAGTTAGCTAGGAAAAAGAGACAAGACTAATAAAACTTATTACCTGAAGCAGATGAATTTAGAGGACCTCAAAGAGAAAACATGATCCTCAGTGCATTTAAAGATCATAGGCTTGAAATTCAAAATCACAACAGTTTGCTTTCTTCTCTCTTCTAGACCTCCAACTTTTAATAATTAATCTAACAACAAACATTTACATTAGAATCAACGCGTTTTCAATCAGGGCTTCATTTTGTGTCATGTTCCATTGAAAAGTTTCTCAATATCAGAAAGAAAGTAAGCCTGATACGCAACCAAGGAGTGCTATAAATGACCCACATTCTTGATAAAAACTGAGCACTACATTAGGTTCAGAAAAAAGGGCAAAACCAAACAAAAATAGGTGGGTCATTTACCCAATGCAGTCCACATTGGTGAAACCAGCATAATTTCTTTCTGACCCTTGCAAGAAATCAGTTTATGCCCTGAAGCACAAAATTTGATTGTAATTATTTTAGCTTGCACTGCTACATATGTTATTGATGATCTTTCCTAAAAATCACCAGCCTTTCAGAAATCTTGCCACAGTACTTGACTCAACGACCTGTATGTTATACGTAATAGAAAATAAACCATGCAGGGTTTCTCTATTGATTGTTTTATAGAAATCATTCTTCCTAAAGAGTGAAGCACCAACATTATATAACATTCATATAGAAAATGAGATTATATTTGTAGATATCTAAATATTTATAAAAGATGCAAAGTTCACATGAATTAATCCACTGGCTGGAGACCTCATGTATCTTAGAATGCTCAAAGTTCCAGTAGATATTTTACTCTTAATTTATGAATCCTAAAGCCAGTTTTTGCAAGTACAATGAAGTGATGGGTTAAAGTAATTATCCAGATGATACAAGTTTCTAATTATATTGTTGAAAATGTTACTAAAATCCCTGGGGTTTGGTCTAAGTCCTGTTGCTTACAGCACAGAAAGCCAACCACTGAGACAACGAGTATAGCCAGGGAAGAAGGCTTTAACTGGTTGCTACAGCAGAGGAGATAGATCAGTCTCAAATCCATCTTCCTGGTGGATTGAAGTTAAGGGCTTGTATAGCAGGGAAGAAATTTAACTGAGAAAATAGGAATCAGGGAGCAGGAAGGAAGAGGAGTTGGTAAACAGGAAACAGATGGTTGGTTAGGCAATCATGATGGGTGAGGGGTCCGGTGTCACACTGTCCAGATGTGGTGATCTGGTAAGTTTTCCTTTCTTGATACTATCTGGGAGGCTTGCTAGTTTGTTTCCTGAGAAAGGACCTCTTATGAGTCAATTGTAATTTCCTCAAGTTTTAATACTGGAAGGGTCCATTTCTATGTTTATTCAAAAGAAACCATAAACATCAGTTCTATGGGACAACTGGTCTGGTTTCAAAAATACACATTGAGATGAACACCCAAACTGGTCGTCTGCACCTATCAAAGTTTTTGAGTAACTTCCCAATTCCTCACATTATTCTTTTGCTGAAAAAAAAAAAAAGAGTAAAAATCCTAGATATGCACATCAATCATAAATTAATCAAATAAGCCAGATTATACAAGATTATAACTTTCTAGGGGCTGTGGCTAACTGAACTGCAAGATGGAGGTTCCCCTGTTTATGAATTTGGTAGCAGAACCAGTGACCTTCCCCAGCAGTGTCTTCAGAAATCAAGGATTTTCCTGGCAGGTAGAAAAAGTTCCTTTTCATAGTATGGAAAATATTTAGTGACATAACAATTATTTATGTCATTTTGCTCTTTGCAGATTCTTCTATTCTGAGTAAGAATTAAATCATACTAATTGAAATAGAATAAAATCTTGACTATACTTAGGATCTCCACCTAAACTCCCTGCTAGAAAAAGTTTTACTTTCCCCTTTCACAATCTTCATGAAAGCTTTCTCTCTCTCATCTTTTTCTCTCTCCTTTTTCTCTTTCTCTGCCTAAATAAATCACTTTCTGCAAAAAAAAAAAAAACAAAAAAAAAAAAACAAAGAAAAAGTTTCACTTCAATGTTTGAGAGGCTTTGAGTACATTTGTTTCTCTTTATAGTCTGCCTCTGAATACTTAATATGATGTGCACCTGCCTACAGACTGCAGTGTGCAGGAACATGAACATCTACCCCCAAGGAATTTCATTTTACCAAGTGAGACCAATATTTTAAGAGCTAATAATGAAATAAATCCTTGACTATCCCCGTAATAAGCATTAAGAGGGAGCAGTGACCAGATGCTCTAAGGGAATGGCAAGAGAAACCAAGCCCCAGACAGTGGCTGGGGGGAGAGGAGGCTTCTCTAAAGAGGGATTTCTGAAGTGTGATTTGGAACTTGATATGGTTTAGCTGTGTCCCCACCCAAATCTCATTTTGAATTGTAGCTCTCATAATCCCAACTGTGTTGGAGGGACCTGGTGGGAGATAACTGAATCATAGGGGCAGTTTCCCCTCATGGTAATGAATAAGTCTCATAAGATCTGATGGTTTTACAAGGGAAAACAATTTTCACTTGGTTCTCATTTTCTCTCTTTTCTGCCACCCTATAAGATATGCCTTTCTCCATCTGCCATGATTGGGAGGCCTCCCCAGCCATGTAGAACTGTGAGACCATTAAACCTCATTTTCTTTATAAATTACAGTCTCAGAGATGTCTTTAACAGCAGTATGAGAACAGACTAATAAAGAGCTCCAAAAGGAACTAAGCCATTGAATAGGAAGCAAAACACATTTTACACAGAAGAAACCTCTCTTTTTCAGCCAAATGCATTTTTAAGTCAGCTTGGAGGTTTGAAGTCTTCATTGAAAAGAAAATCAGCCTCAGCATCATTTAGGGGCAAGAAACCTGTTCCCTGAGTTACCACAAAGACACTTATGATCTCAGAGTATCTCTGTGACTCTTTCTCATTCCACTGTGATTTTTCTCCAGATTTCACGCCCATAGATCATGTGGCTCTGGTGAGGCATTAGAATGCATACTAGGTATGAGGTATGGAATTCCAAAAGTACAACTCAAACCAAGTTCACTGCAGGGCGAGAGGTTAGGTTATGAAGAGGTAGAAGAAATATTTTACATGATATTACAATATTCAGAGGAGAGGATAAAAGAAAAGTGGCAGATAATCTAGGAATAAGGGGAAGCTCTTTTTTTCTAAAGATGCTTCCCATATTACTATTAGAAGACAGAGGCACCAAGTGCTTAAATAAATGACAGCCGGTAAATAATGAAGAGAAAATTGGAGAAAGCACATACATCTTTACATGTAAAAATGCTCTACTTCCTTCCCTCTCCCATCATTTCCACCTGGTTAGATTTTGCAAGCTCTCACTCCTCCACTTAGGAAATAATTTTCCCCTGCAGCCTTAGTTCTGCAAAGTCAACGTGGCTTATGAAAATCAAGTTGTATTCTGTATATTTAATATATCATCTCTAAGGATAATCATTCTGGAATCTGAACTTGTTTCTGTTATCTAGCTCCTCTTGACAATGATTTATGAACCAGAAAACAAGACAGCTTCATTTTCATAAAGCAAATGGAACCTTCTGGACCAGGAGGAGCTGTGAAACTTGTTTTGACTAGTAAACTGAAACAAACATGACATAAAAGTCAATACAACCGCACCACTGGGCTCTCATTTTACAAAATAACTTTTTCTTCCACTGCAGCAGGATGACAGTTGAAATGTTGCATTACCCAATAGCAATTTTTACCCTCACTAATTACTAGCCTGGTGTGATGATGAAGGATGTTCAGAAATGAAAATAAGCACATGACAATCAACTTCTAGAACTGTCAGCCTCACCCAGAAAGCAGAGGCTTAAAAAACATTTTTAAGGAAGTATGTATTAAAAACAGTATCATCTTAATTGAATTATTTACTTGATGTGGGCATAATTTACCTAGAGTAAATGTTACTTATGATGATAATTTGCAAAATAATTTAATAGTGTATATGAACTGCAGTAGACATTGTGAAATCACTCTTTTGCCCATAAACATACATAATTAAAAGTATATATTACTATATACTATATATTGTATATAGTATACACAATATACTACAATATATACTATATATTACTATATACTATAGCTTATATATATATAGTAATACACTATATTCTGTAATGTATATTAATATACTGTAACATAGTTATAGTAATAAACTTTTTGCTCAATCATGTGGTCTGGGAGAGGGAGCAATATACCACTGCAGGATACAGAACAAACCACTAGACTTCATACCTGAGCATAGCCACTTAATTTGGCTGTCTCTTCATCTTCTCTTTGCACGTTTTCTTCTCTGTAAAAGGGCAAAAATAATGATAATATGAGCTTTATAATATAGTAAGGAGAGGATTTAATGAGATATTGTGCTTTGTGTGTCTTTCATTGTTTTTGGTGAGTTGTTTAGTTCAGCAAGCTTCACAGAGTGCCCTTCTGTGAATATCTACTTCTATTTTCTTTTGGAAAATAAGACAAAAGTAAAAAGTATTCAAATGGTATCAACTGTTCTAAAAAGCAAGAATGAGAAGATTATCTAAATCTCCTAAAATTATACAACAGTGGCAGCCTCACAGTTACATCGTGAACACACCTAAGAGAAATGAGATGGTAATGCCTTAAGTGTCTGATTTCATCTTTGAAAATTGTCTTAAAAGGAGACAGGAACATAAAACAATGGGCACTTCAATGGACTGCATTCAACTAACTTAAACGTCTGAATAATTGATTTAAAATCTTAGTTTTCATACAGTTGGCTATTAAGTATATATGAGAAGTATAGAATAAAGGAGATCTTATGTAATTATCACATGTATTAAATAATCTCCATCTTGCTTTTAAATGTAATATTTTATAAAAATAGATTTCTATTTGTGAAATAAAATGCACAGTGAGACGGCTACCCATTTTTGGCTATGTTGAAGAATACTAGATGGTCACTGTCTGTTTTATTCATTTATTTATTTTTTAATGAAAAACAAAAGATGAAAATGAGATGTGAGTTTGGAGTCATCTCTACCTCCTTCCTACATTTAATTATCTATTGTTACTTTTTGATTTTGAAAATTATACTAAAAGATGCATGAATTATACATGTGCATTTTAAATAATTAGGTTTTAATTTTATTTTATTTACTTTTTTAGACAGGGTCTCGCTCTGTCACTGAGGCTGGAGTGCAGTGGTGCAAAGAGGGCTCACTGTACTCTCAACTTCCAGGGCACAAGGGATGGGACTTCAAGTAGTTGGGACTATAGGCACACACTACCATACCCTGCTAACTTCCTGTGGTTTTTTTGTACAGACAGGGTTTTTCCATGTTGCCTAAGCTGATATTGACCTCCTGGGCTCAGATGATGCACCTGCGGCATCCCAAAGTGCTGGGATTGCAGACACTAGCCACTGCAACCAGCTCATAATAAGCTTTTAAAAATCATCCTTATGCTTACCCACCAAAGTTAAGAAATAGGACATTACCAGTGCCTTATGAAATCTATTTACTCTCACCCATCACATTCCCATTCCTCAGCCCACCCACTCCTGGTATCACTATCCTTCCTGCATTTACTGTTAACAATTCTCTTCTTTCTCTTTAAAGAGTTTTATCTTCATATGGATCTCTCATCAATCTAGATATCAGAATTGCTAGTTTTTAAGGTTGATGTAAATGAAATCATATGTATACCTCTTTCTATGTCTTCTGCTTTTGCTCAACAGCAGTACGTTTTTGACATTCACTGATGTTCATATAGTTATCAGTTCTTTTTCTCCAATGCATACTTATGAATGAGCATTCCACAGTTTATTTTTTTATTCTTCCATTAATAATCATTTGGGCAGTTTTCAGTTGTAGACTATTTTTATTATTTATTTAGGAGATGAGGTCTCACTATGTTGCCCAGATGGGATTCAGACCCCCAGATTTATGTGATTCTTCCACCTTTGCCTCTCGAGTACCTGGGATACAGGCCAGTATACCACACCTGGCTCAGTAGGCTATTTTTAATAGTGCTGAGCACATGTATAGAATTTCTGCAAGTTACATGTCTAGAACTCAAATTACTACATTGGAAGATGCACACATTTGCAAACTGTTAGATAATCTCTAACTGTTGTCCAACATGGTTAGATCAGCTCATTCTCCATTTAGCAGCAGATTAAACTCTCATTGTCCTACAACTTCACCAAGTCAAAATAATGGGCATATTTATTGAAAAAACAAGTCAACCTAAAAACATCATTTAGGTGTTCAAATCATCAAAGTGACATTTTGATTTTAAAATCAGGGCCGGGCATGGTGGCTCACGCCTGTAATCCCAGAATTTTGGGAAGCCGAGAAGGGCAGATCACGAGGTCAGAAGTTCAAGACTGGCATGACCAACATGGAGAAACCCCGTCTCTACTACAAATACAAAAATTAACCAGGCATGGTGGTGGACGCCTGTAATCCCAGCAGCTCGGGAGGCTGAGGCAGGAGAATCACTTGAACCCAGGAGGCAGAGGTTGCAATGATCTGATATGTCTTATAAATAAGGGATTTAACTAAAATGTCCCCAGTTAATTAACTCAATATTCATATTTTTGGTGGAGCACTAAACACAGAATCAAGATGCCTGCCCAGGATTATGACTGGAAAAATCTCAGCAATTGAAAATGCCCTGCAGCTTCCTGAATCTCGAAGGTGGAAGTGGAGAAGTAAATGAGATCGTGAGACCTACAGAGGACTGACTGAGAGCCCACCTTTTCTCCTGTGTGTCTCATATGGGTTTTGGAAAGGAATACAGCAGCCTTTGCCCAGGAGGTATGTCAAGGAAGGGAGGCCCAAAGAGTGAAGTTCTGATTTGCTGTTTCCTGTTGGAATGATTAAGGAAGACCAACTACGTGATGTTGAGATTTCCTTCTAGTTCGGATATAGTGTCATACTGTCTTTGAATGTTGTTTCGTGTTTTTTAAAATGTGACAGTCAGTCAGATCCGCCATAAGAAAAGACAGAGGAGAGGTTCAGAAAAACAAAGTGTGTTAAACTCTCAGGTCCTAGCATTAGGAGGCACAGTATGCCATGCAGGGCTATAAAGGGAAGACATGGTGGTCAGGAGGCAAAAGACAGGAGCAAGGGGAAGCCTTAGGCCACAGCCTTTGTTGGGGTTTCCGTGGGAAAGGCAATGGAGGGCAGAGTGAATGATTTAGGATGGGCTAGTTTGAATAACTTAGCAAACTCTAAACTACAGGGGTAGTCTGTAGCCGTTTGGTACCTGTCCCTGGAGTGGTTAAGGCAGAGGAACGCTGCATCCTGAAGTGTAAGGGCCAGAAGAGGAGGTATGGCTCTGGATTGATAAATGTGCGTATCAAAGGCATGCTTCTGGCAGAGTTTTTGCTACCTCCAAGAATTGGCTAGCCCCTGGAGGGGCAGTCTCTCCCCAGACAAAAAGGTTTTTGGTTTTGGTTATGGTTTTTTTTTAGAGACAGGGTCTTGGTTCTGTCGCGCAGGCTGGAGTGCAGTGGTGCAATCAAGGTTCACTGCATAATCAAACTCCTGGGCTCAAGCGATCCTCTCATTTCAGCCTCCCATGCAGCTGGAACTGCAGACACATGCCACCTCATGAGCCTGGCTAATTTTTGTATTTTTTGTAGAGACAAGGTGTCACTCTGTTGCCCAAGTGGTTTTGAACTCATGGCCTCAAGTGATCCTCTGGCTTCAGCCTTCAAAAGTGCTGGGATTACAGGCAGAAGTCACCATGCCTGGCCTCAAAAAAGGTTTTTAAAGATGTCAAAATATCAAAATACATAGAAAATTATATTTATATCTATCTATATATATATACACATGCATGTAACGTGTGTATATATATAGATATGTATATATCAATGTATATGTACATGTCTATATTACACATACACATATAACTTGTGTGTGAATATATAGATATATCTAAATATCTAGATATATTTCAATATATCTTTATTATATATATAGAGAGATATATATCTGCATATATACACACAAGTTATGTGTGTATTTGTAGGTATATACATATCTATCTATACACATGTGTATATATATATATATGTATATATACTCACGCACGTTATATGTGTGTGTATAAATATATTTATGATAAACATGTCAAGAAAACAATACAGAGAAGGTACAAAGCTGTTTAGAAATGCAATTGTCCAGAAATCCTCAAAAATTTTTACTGATCTGGTTTTATACATAAAGACTTAATCAAAATATTTTCTCACTTAGTATCGAATGTGATAAACTTGGTAAATTTACAGGCTTAAAAGTCCAATCCTTAGTGATTTCTAGCAATAAATAGACTAACTGATTTTATGAGCAGCTTTGGGACTGATGGGGAACAGTCCCATATTGACAGATATTAAAAACCTATTCATGTTAACTAGACTGTGTGAACAGAAGCACGTTCACAGGACAATTTCTCAGCACATCAAATTAATGGCTTTCCTTCAGAGGAAGAGGCATAAAATAGTCAAAAAAGGTTAGATTAGGTCCTCATGTGGTGACCAGACCCCACTGAAAAAGACACGAGTTAATCACTTCTATTCCAAGAAAAATCAGCCTTAGTTACTATATAATTAATCCATCATAGGCAATTATTGTATTGACTATAAAAATAGACAAATATAGGTTTGACCCTGCCCTGTCTTCTTATTCAGGTGGGTGGAGAGTGAGTCTAATATTTGAATACTCTTCTCATTTAAATTATGCAAATGCAATAGGAATATAGAATATACATTTTTAAAACTGCAATAAAACTATTACATTGATAAAATTTAACCTAATATTTCGACTTTGTAAAATATATGTGTTTGCATAACCAAATAACTTAAATATTATATGAAGATATAAAGATTTAAATTCTTCTTGGGTTGTTCTCACCTTCCCATTCCCAAAATGACACTTTTAAATGGCTAATGGTTCATTAAATAATGGTTCATTTAAATGGTTCATTAAAATAATTTGCTAACAAACATTTTGGATTGCCTAGTGGTGTCTATTTGGCAATATGTAGTGTCTTGAGATTATCTGCATTTGGCCTGCTCTCAATGAAGAAGCATATATGTAAGTTAATGCTTAAAGAAAGGCATAGACTGGATTAATCTGAGATCAAGATGTTATAACTCCTCCAATCTGGTGCATGTTTATTTCTCAGCAAGTAACCGAGTTTGACGGCCATGGGCCAATGGAAACATAAATCTTCATATAAGTTGGAAGGATTCATTTGTTCAACCTTAAAAACGATATTTATTGATTACCTACTATGTGCTAGGCCCTGAGCTAGATGCAATGATTTTGACCAAAAGGAAATCACCTCATAGATCTCATGATTTCTCATTTGAGATAAAGGGTGCAGGAAGTAGGGCATGCATCCTGTAACTAATTGGTACAGTAATATTGATACCACTGCCTAGTAGGGTTGATGTTTTGATCCGAGCTCTAGTGCAGAACTAAATTTTGCATTGACCCTAATGTTTCCAATTATAAAACAATTTGAGGTTTTACTGATGATAATAAAATTCCCTCTGATTTTGTGTGTGTGTGTGTGTGTGTGTGCCCATCCTTATTTTTGGTATAGATTTAATACTATTGTTGACAATAATTAAATTTTTATGATCGAGGTCACATATGAGAATATTTACAATGTTATTAAGATCTATGTTCTGCTTAGAATGAGATATAAACCAAGTTTATCATTTTATTACTCTCACAAAGTAATACATGTTTATTTTTCAAATTTAAAACACTTATACAACTCAAACTATTGAGTCAACTCACAGGATTTCTGTCTCTGGGTTTACATTAGCAATGTAGATAGACATTCTTAAGTCAATATGCTCATCACTGAAAGCAAGAAAAAGCCTTTCAGGATTTGCCCAAAATAAATGTGGGTCCTTTTGAAATGCACCATGAACTACAGAACAGATTGTAATTTAGGCTAGTTTACAAAAAAGGGAGACATGTATGTGCAGAAATTTCAAAGGCGTCTGATTTAGGCCTTGCCTGTCTGGAAAGTTCTTGCAGAGTTTTGGTTCTGGTTGGGCCCTTCTCTCCTGCAGGTGGCCTCCACAGATCTTTGGGGAAGAAGGGCAGAATAGAAAAACTCCTGGCACATAACAAATAACTGAAGTAAGCAGGCAGTGAAATTACCCACAGAGAGCCATTCATTATGTGTTTCCAATATCCTCTAAAAGGGTAGCCCACCCCTAACTACATATTTACACATATTTACTTGATAATCAATAAAGGAAAATGGCTGCATTATTTTGATTAAAACATCAACTCTATGTGTTACTATAAAATCACATTTAAGAAGCCAGAAACGAGGAGACAGCAGTTCATGCTACCCTCCAGCCTATGATATATGATATTTTCAAGCTTCGAGGAGAGCAGACACATTAAGAAAATAGTGCTAATGATATTAAAGTACTTTACAAGGCTTGTTACTAAGAGCTGACAAACCTGTCAAGTGTATAATGTAGGAGGCTATCGTAACGTTCTCAGAAAACCATACCTCTACCCCATTTCACTGCAATCTCCTAATAATGGAGCTGCTATAAATTCTAGCCAGCAATGGGACAGAGCCATGGCTTCTCACCCCAATGTGAGGACATGATAAATATAAAAGAAAATGGCTGTCAGTTTTGGCGCCCAGACCTTATTACAAAGTCTTAATCTTACTGGCCTCAGCACCTTTTATCACCGCCTTGTTATGAGCTGATGGCTTTTTTATTTGCTGGGAGATGGAGGATGTGTCATTTGATGTCCTTTTATGTAGCCACTGCTCTGTCCTCTCATGAAAAAAAAAAAAACATTTCATATGTTTATTACAGTAACCGATTAAATGCGAGACTCATGCTGTTGGCTCAGGTATCGCGGGCTGAGGATTTAACAGAGTCTGGATTTAAGTACATCATTATGAGTATTTATGTGAATGGGATTCAAATAGGAAATTAATTTTTCTCAGCACTGGAGAGAGAGCATTTGCAATATTCATAATTGTTTATTCTTGCTATTATATTATTGCTATTGGGATTGGTCATTCCTGGTTCCAAGGTCAGTCAGAAATCCCAGCTCTGGCTTCTCTTCTTTCCTTAGACTGCTAGCTTTGAGGAAGGAGGCCTTGTAAACACACATTAGCTCAAACTCGGCTTGGGTTCAATCAGCTTGATCCTTAAGATGAGATAAATTGCAATTATCTAAATATTAGTCAGAAAATCTCCCAGCTCACTTCCCATCCTCTTCATTTATGGCAAGTGAGAGTCTGAACTTCACCTGAAACACTGACCCTAACAGAACCTTTATCCACCGGAACTGCCGCAAAGTGGCAGCATCAGGTATTTAATGAAACCTAACATTGATGGGCTGGTTTCAAGCTGTGGCTGGAGACTTCATCACTAGATCTTTTCTTCAATTTGTGTCCATAAAACACGATGGCCCAGAGTGCGAATGCATGAAGAGTCATCCTGTCTGTTGTGTCTGCCAGCTGAGAGTCAGAGTCCAGAGTAGGGAAGTCACCAATTTCATTCAGGGGTGGGACTAGCTCCATGTCTGTATGCGCAGGAGTAGGTGCTCAACATACATTTCTCTACATCCAAGGCTTTTGTATTCGAAAGTCAAAGGCCAAGGAGGCCCCAGAGATTTATTTCTCTATATGCTGGAGGAAATTATCAAGTTGGTGGCTTTAGCTATTGGCTGTCTGTATTGCCCATCACTGAGGTGGTGTGTATGTGAAGCTAGCAGAACTGGTTTCAAAATAAAAATTCATTTATACCACTGAGGCTTCCTTTAATTGCATCCTACCAAATCAATGAATTGATGTGTTTTTGACAAAATGGGTTATGGGTTTTTTTGTTTTGTTTTTGAGACAGTCTCCCTCTGTTGCCCAGGCTGGAGTGCAGTGGCATGATCTCGGCTCACTGCAACTTCCGCCTCCCAGGTTCAAGCAATTCTCCAGCCTCAGCCTCCTGAGTAGCTGAGATTACAGGTGTGTGCCACCACCCCTGGCTAATTTTTGTATTTTTAGTAGAGACGGGGTTTCACCATATTGGTCAGGCTGGTCTCAAATCCCTGACCTCAGGCGATCCATCACTTTGGCCTCCCAAAGTACTGGGATTACAGGTGTGGGCGACCTCCCCTGGCCTGGGTTATATATTTTAAGAAAGGGACAGAGTAGTAAATTGGGCATTGAAGAGGCACACATCACACTTTCTTCTTATTTATAAATTATATCCTGAGAAATTGAGTTTTGCAGGAACCCATTTGTTGTGGGATCTAGTTCTGAGCTATGAGAAGATATAGAAATACCTTATGTTCTTATCTTTGAAAATTAAAGAATTTGGGTGTTGCTCTTTCCCTAATGCACCTGTAAGTGTGAGAGTTAAAAATCCCCTTGGGTCTTTTTAGCACCCTGACTTCTCACTTGCAACTTTCTGTTGAAGACATATTTATGGTTAAAGTGCAGCTTGGTATGAGTGGGCCCCAAAACGGCTCCTCCTATGATTGTTCCTGTAATAAGGCATTTGTGATTTGCCACTATGTGAGAAAAAAAACTGATGAAAAACCTAATATATTGGAAAAGGCAAATTGAATGTCTAAAAATGTAATTAAAAAAGGAAATAACCCTCCCTGTATAAGGGTTGGCAGTCCCCTTCACAATCTTGCTCATACTCGTCCTCTTTCCTCCTCCCTCCAAGTACAAAAAGTACTTTCCAGGGAAATCTGCATATTAATGAGAATAAGCAGTCCATTGCAAGTAACCCAGAGGTACTTGGTTCCTCAGAATAGGTGAACAGGTTAACTGGTCTATAACTTAACAGTATCGCCTCTTGTTGACTTTCACTGTATATTCTTCAATCTATTTGTGAACGCGTGATGACCACACTATCTACACTAATAATGGGGCATTCCCTTACGTCTGAATCACATGTTACATTTTAAAAACCTTTGATATATTATGACAATGACTAATATATATATATATATATATATTTTATAATTTAATGTCATCCTCATAATCACCTTCTAGGTTAACTAGGGTAAGCATAAATATACTTATTTATTAGACAAGAGAACTGATACAAAGGTTGACAGATAAAATCCAGGAAGACCATTTAAATTTGAATTTCAAATAAAAGACAAATACTTTTTAAAGTACAGTATATTCCCATTTACACGGGACATTTTTCATACCAAATATTGTTTGTTGTTTTAGCTGGACATGTGGGATTTTTATTTGCTAAATCTGGCAACCCTAGATGAAGCTCAAAGAAGCATTTGCCAGTTCATACAAGTAATAAATAGCAGAGTTGCTACTGGGTTCCATAAGATTTATATATGAACTCATTTAATTTTGATGAGGAGGTTTCCCTCCTCATTGTCCAGATGAGGTCACTGAGTTGCTCAGGGCATAAGTAACTTGTTCAAAGTTATTCAAGTGGCAAGTAGCAGAGTAGAGGCACAGTCCTATATCCATGTTCCAGGGACTCTGGTGTTTTCATCACTCTGCTATGTTCGGGGCTTGGGATTCTGCCCGTCTGGCTGAATCCCATTCAATTGCACACTTCCAACAACTGCTTGGTGAACCTCAGCCCAAACGTTGCAGACCTCACAAAGGAACTGGAGAAATAGCATCCACTGACACCCAGCATACACTGGAGTGTCAGCTCCCCTTAGCAGAATTGATTATATGAGATTTTGCTGCAAAGGTCATCTTCAGTAACTGCCATTGACCTTTGCTAAAAAAGTCAACATCATCAAGTGAAGTCTGACTTTCACCAAATGAGAACTAAGTTGCCGATTAAGAGTGCCTTAAAGCATGCAGTTAAGACAGATGGGAGAAGCTGTAGCAGCAGACTTATGCTGCAGAAGAGTGACAGAAGCCCAGGAGGGCTTCAGTAAAACATACTCAGATGTGCAGATACGAACAAAATAAGCAACACCATTCTGTACCAGAACCAACACATACACACAAGCAAATCTGTAGATATAAATGTTGTATCAGAAACCAAATTGCTGCTGTATATATTTTCCAAAAAATGTAGAAAAAGGTAAGAAGGGAACACAACTTTAGAAGGAAGAAAATCTGTTGCAATTTTTACTCCTGTTCAACATTTGCACGCAAAGGTGGATCACAGAGCTTTTACATTTCTCCTAAGGTTTTGGTCCTGTTCCTATAAACTGCCAAAAACACACCTATAGTATCTCTGGATTTTCACATAATATAGATGCATGAATCATACTGTTACTTAGCAATCATTTTGCTTATCGGTCAATATGTCATTGAGTGTTTGATGTATCAGTTTCCAAGTCCCAGTTTTGTAGGCTCTAGCGTACTTCCCAACACACTTAAACCATCAATGCAAAATCTTTCTCTCCTCCCTGAGCAGTCCACTTTAAAAAATGTCACTGTCTTGATTAATTTTCTGTTTCCCTTCATGTTCGGATGACATTTGGGAAATAATTTTCCCCAGAGAACCAATTTCTCATATTCCTGGCCACTCAATGGGACCTTAAGATGAAAATTAGCATACCCCTTGATATCTCCACACTAGTAAAGTACAAGATGATTAAATTACCCTGTTGTGACTACCTTGTAATCACATGATTAGCAAAGTGAGAGAGCATTGACAACAATGCTAAGTGGTATGTTTTATGGATATTTACAAGAAGGGTCACTATTTTCCCCTAATCTTGTTTGTGTACTGTATAATTGAATCCAATTTCCTCTGTGATTTTAAAATCAAAATGTACTATAAATATGCATAATAAATAAAAAATTATTAAAAGTTACACTAGTCTCACTCAACTTTCATCCCCATACTTCCCAAGTTAACAGTTTAGTCTGAGACAAAAATCAAATTGCAAAAGCAAACAGCATGAAGGAATTTAAGAAACTGTCCAATTTTTAAGAGAAGAAAGAGAAGGTAGGAGAGAGGTCAGAGGGAAAGAAGATCATAAGTTTCCTAATCTTTCTTTTGTCAGGTTTTGGTCAAAATAAATAAGTTTATTTGATAAACTGAGGGGAATATCAAGAACAGAGATCCTTTTGTTCAGCCCAACATTTAGGACCCCAGGGCCTGCACACACACCACCTGGGGGGTTACCATATCACCGTGAACTTTTGGTGGTAGCAGAGTTAGAAGGAGGGCATGGTTTACATTTTTCATGGTGTCTTCAGTTACACCTGCAGTGGACCTAGTGTAGAGAAATGTCCATGTATGCCTGGAAAGTCTGCACAAAAGTAACTGAGTGAGGCACAGCCCAGCTGCCTTGGTGTTCATTGGGACCAGGAGGCAGTGTGACTTCAAAGTAGAAGCCACCAGGTGCACAGACCAGCCCTGGAGCTAGATGAATAACGTGATGCTGACTTAGAGGATCTGGTTGTACTAGAAGAGATGACTTGAGGTCACCTAGGGACTATCAGAAGGTTCTGATGAGGCTGACTAAGGCAAACTGTAAGTTAGCCCAAATGCAGAGTGCAGCTAGGGGGTGTGGCCTTTATGTTGAATATCACCTATGCAGGAAGCAGCCCAGAGCAGCAACATGGTGGGAGAGGCCAGGGATACCACGATGACTCAAGGACCTCATCTCTCCTTGAGCCTTGAGGATATAACAACTGTCTCTAATATGCCAGATGCCAACATAGAAAAGAGAAAGGAGGATGAGGGTGTCTCTGAAAGAATGAACATTTTACTTAAAGAAGATCACATTTTCTAAAGAAATTTTTCAAACTATGCTGTTAAACAGAGGTTGCCAGATTGTCCTCAAATTTATGTCCCTTTCTCCTCCATGAAACAGAGGGAGCAAGAGCCCATGAGAAACATCAAATAAATTAATGCAGACATAATGTATATCAGCTCTACATAGTTTATATCAGCTCTACATAGTTTTTCAGTAACTGTCATTCTGCTACACTATGAAATATGAATTAAAACTTTTCACAAATTAAATTTAACAGAGTTTATTTGAGGAAAAAATAGTCCATGAATCAACAGCACTCAGAACCAGAAGAGATTCAAAGAACTCCTCCAGTCTGGAAAGTGGACAGTGAGTATTTACAGACAGAACACGGAAGTAAAGTACAGAAATAGCTTGATTGGTTATAGCTAGGGGTTTGCCTTCTTTGGGACACAGACCAAACAATTAGCAGCCTGTGACTGGCTGAAACATGGCTGCTTGTGATTGGCTGAGACCCTGCTTTGTATTACAGAAATTAGACTCCTAACTTAGGTTTTGGCTTATTTACATATTGTTAGGTTGCAGATCCTTACATAGAAACTCAAAGTACAGCGCCTCAGGCTGATGGCCTCCTGCTTATTTAACAAATGTAAATGTGAGTTTCAAAGATGGTGAATTATTTATAAGCCAAGAGTTGACTTACTCAAGAAAAATGCAGAGAAGTGGGCTTAGAGATGATGCATATTTCTAGTTGTTTTTTTTTTTTTTTTTTAATGTGACCATGTATAGAAGATGTTTGGCTTGTAAGTGCTCTGGGCCGCATCCTCTCTATGGCTGTGTTTGATTGGACTCTCTCATTCATAGTCACTTAGCACCTGGGTTCTTCAAGACCTTTCATTGCAAGTGATGGGATATCCCAACTCAAAGTAACAAATGGAAAAGGGCAGTATATTGTCCTGCATAACCCTGCCATGAAGAAGGGAGGACTGACTGGAGGATTTTCTCATTTTTCATGTCAGCTCTTCTCAGCTCATTCTTGCAAACCAGCTTTCTCAAAGGTTCCCTTTTGAGAAATTCCAAGCTTCTATACAGTAAAAAAGTTATAATTATACTGTGTAGCTTTATCTATCAGCTATGCATCAATAATTCCTCAGAAACATACCTTTTTGGTCTAGGCTGTTTTTTCCTGAATACTCTTGTATGTGTTTCTTACTGCTGCTGTATCAGAATATGACAAACTTAGTGGTTTTAACATACAAATTTATTATCTTATGGTTCTGGAGTTTGGAAGTCTCAAATAGATCTCTGAGCCAAAATCAAGATGCCAGTAGAACTTTATTCCTTTTTGGAGGCTCTAAGGAAAAATGCATCTCCTTGGCTTTTCCAGCTTCTAGAGGTTACCTGCATTCCTTAGTCCATGGCCCCTTCCTCCAAGTTCAAAGCCAACAACAGCGGATTGAGTTTTCATATATTGATCCAAAATTCTCTTTTGTGTCCCGCTTCCATTTTTAAGTATGCTTGTGATTACATTGGGTCCATCTGGATCATCCAGGATACTCTCCTTCTTTCCCTACTTGTTTGCTTTCTTGCCTACATACATCTTTCCATTCTAAAGCTGGCTTCCTTAACATATTGTGAGTAACTGGAGGGTAGGAATTTGTTATCTCCAGTGCTTGGCATCATTCTTGGGAAACAATTTTAATACACATTCAGTGGACACACAATTCATGCTAGCTTCATGATGTTCAAAATCACTCATGCATGAATTGGATGAATTAGGAAACATGGGAACGCAGGATAATTGAAACATATATGATCTAAGCACACTATTCAATAATTAAGAGTAACAATTTCAAACAAATCCCCCCCAAAAGTAGAAGGAATAAATGAATAATAATAGAAATCGATTCTATTGCACTAAAAAATAAAACACTTGACAATAAATCTAAACACTAGTCTCTCTTGAGACCAAGAAAATAGAC
Source organism: Sapajus apella (assembly GCF_009761245.1). Classification (NCBI taxonomy): domain Eukaryota; kingdom Metazoa; phylum Chordata; class Mammalia; order Primates; family Cebidae; genus Sapajus; species Sapajus apella. Next base: position 4,291,521 of record NW_022437020.1, on the reverse strand, counting down.
AAACACCTGCCATGCCCAAGCAAGAATGTTTTTTAAAAGGACTTAGAAAATAAAACAGCAAAACAGTATTAAAAATAAGATAAAGACATTCCATCAAATTGGAGGAAATTTTAAAGTAATTGTATGAGAATACTATTTACTCCTTAGTACCAAAGGTAGAAATCATAGAAAAAAACTGTTTTCTAGAAAGATATAAGATAACAAGGTTCTATCAAGACCAGGAAAACCTGAATACACCAATAATCATTGAAGAAAGCTAAAAGCCTGTTAGAAAAAAAGGTCTCCATGCTTTGGAGACTAAATTATAGAAACTTTATATAATGATCTATATTCTGGAAAGTTCCCCAAGGCACAAAAAGCAATGGATGGCTTTCCAACTTATTAGATGATACTAGTATAATCTTTATATCAAAATTGTCAGACACACACACACACACACACACACACAAGCAAATTTGCTCATTTACAAAAGGAAAAAACTGTAACCCAAAGTATCGGTTATAAACAGATTCAAGTATTAGCTAATAAAATCCAGCAGTGGGTTAAATGAATCATGATCACAGAGTTAACTCCAGAGATGTGAAAATGGTGCAGTATCAAGAAATGTGTTAATATAAATCACTATATTACACAAAGGTAAAAATTAAATGAAATTTTCTTTAATAGTAATACTAGTACTACTAATTCTTAGCAAATACCATGTGCTCAGCCCTGTTTACAGTTCTTTAGCACCCATGAGCTTATTTAATTTTAATATTTATTTATTTATTGTTGAGACAAAGTTTCACTCATTGCCCAGGCTGGAGTATAATGGTATGATCTCCATTCACTGCAGACTTTGCCTACCGGGTTCAAGCCATTCTCATGCCTCAGCCTCCCCAGTAGCTGGGATTACAGGTACCTGCTACCACGCCAGGCTAATTTTTTGTATTTTGGTAGAGATTGGTTTTTGCCAAGTTGGCCAGGCTGGTTGTGAACTACTGGCCTCAGGTGATCTGCCTGTCTTGGCCCCCCAAATTGCTGGGATTACAAGCGTGGTTACTGTGCCTGGCCTTATTTAATTTTTAGAATAACTCAGCAGAGTAAGTCCTATGATTTTATGTACTCTTTGGATAAATACATTGAAGTACAGAAATTTAAGTGGTAGAGACATGCAAGATATGTGAGATTCTAACTCCAAAATATGATCTCTGCACCTTATTACCTTTGTTACAAATGGCATTCCTGATTTAAATGAAAAGGAAGCAAATTACAACAATAGCACAACATAAAAATGGAGACAGAAAAACCATGTCTTAAGCATATCTACCAGAAATGTACAGTTCATATCATACTTAATTCTAAAATATCAGAATCATTCTCATCAAAAGTCACCAAAAAAGGGCAGGGAGCCTGACCATCATGCTGGCATTTATCACTCTGTTAGAGATTCTGGTTCATGGAATAACATGAGAAAAACATGACAGAAATAAATATTAAAATGGAAAAGACAGAAGGTCCTAATTTAGAGACAATGCGACTATTAACTAAATTTTTATGTAAAGGATGGAAAAAAAACATTGATGAGAGTAACACAGTTCATAAGATGATGACCAGATGCAAGATCAATACTGTGAAAGCAATATGCTTTCTTAAGAAAAAAATAATCAACTAGAAAATATAATGGAAATAAAACATGCCATTTGTAATTTTCATAAATATATTATACCTAGAAATGTCAATGTTATATCTAGGAATAACTTTAATTGGAAATAAATAATGCCTATGTGAACAAAACAATAAAATGGAACTTTGTCAGCTAACATAAATGAACACCTAATTAAATGGAATGGAGAGACCCATGTCAGAGAGAAAATTTAATATTAGAGAGAGATCAATTTTTATAAATATATCTAGAATACAGTTAAACCACAATTGCAGTAAGATATTTAATAACACTTGGTAAGTTGACTCTGGAAAAATACACAAATGTAGTCAAGAAAGTTTAGAAAAGAATAACAATGGGACCTTATTCTATTAGATGGTAAGATGCACTGCAAACTCAGTAATTAAGACTGTAGTACTCACAAAGTCATAGAGAAAATATATCAATAGAAGAGAGAATAATGACACAGATCTATGTATATATGATTTGTTTATGATAAAATGTACCTCTTAAATTAGTGGGAAAAGAAAAGGAATTTCATAAATTTTGAAGTGAATAATTGATTAACCCCTTATGGAAAAAAAAATCAACTTAAACCTCTGCTCCAGAGTACAGATAACAGTTTAAGTGCACCATACAGGGACATGCAGTCACGTGTTACATAACACCATTTGGTCAAGGATGGACTATGTATACAATGGTGTTCCACTCACATTCTAATTGTATATTTTTCCTGTACCTTTTCTACATTTTGGTTTAGACACGTAAATACTTAACCATGGTATTACAGTTCCCTACAGTATTCTGTTTAGTTACGTGCTGTACAGGTTTATAGATTAGGAGTAACAGGCTATACCATGTGGTCTAGGCGTGCAGTAGGCTGTGCCACCTAGGTTTGTGTAAGTGCACTCTAGGATGTTCATATAGTGATGAAATCACCTAAGGGTGTGTTTTTCAGAATGTTTTCCCATCCCTAAGCAGTGCCTGACTGTATTGAAACTGTAAAAGCACTAGAATAAAATCGTAGACAGTATTTGTATAATCCTAAGGTGTATATAAACAGAAACCCTAGGAGTCATCACATTGATGACTTATGTATCACACATTTATGAATAAGAAGAGACACCATGAAACAAGGCACAAGGGCCAGCTCAGACAAACATACTTAACCAAGTATTATTACTCAGAATGTACGAAGAACTACTATAATTAAGCAAATAATGTAACTTTGAAAATGTTATATTGAACTGAAATAACAAGTTTCTTCTTTTGTCATTAAATGTGAAATACCCAATATATTCTATTTTTAAAATATTAACAGTAAGAATAACATGTGTGAGAACCTCCTTTAACCTTTCCCTACATCCTTTCTTCTAATTTCTCCTCCACTCCTTTACCCCCATTCCTTTATTCCCAGGAAATGTCAATTTTCTACAATTTGATGGCATCCTTCCAAGTCCCCTTTTGGTAAATTTGCACACACATTTACACACACACGCTCCTTTTTGCATACAAACATATGAGTATTGCTTGTTATATATTTTTCACTTGACTTGCCTGAGAAGTCCTTCCATGCTAGGCATTTTTAAGGGATGCTTAGGGTCTGATAGCACAGATACACAAAGATTTATGGAATCACTTTCTCACTTGATAGACATTGAGGCTATTTTCAGTGTTTCACTGTTATGAACAAGTCTGCATTGAAAGTACTTATGCATAAATCTTTCTGTACCCATGGTAATAGTTCTTTAGAACACATTTCTAGAAGCAGGGTTGGCGGGCCAATTTACATTTGATAGTACAAAACTTCTTGCCAACTCCTTTCAACTATATACGACTCTGTGTCCTTGCCAATCCTTGTGTATCAATATTTTGCTAATTATTGTCAATAGGGGGGCAATAATTGATAACAGTCTCTCTAATTGCTTTTGTCTGATAACTAGTGTTTCATACGATCATTGCTTTTTTCTTGTGGGTTCACAATTCATATTTTGTCCATTTTTCTATGGGATTTTTATTGACTTGTAAGAACATTGTATACTAGAGTATTAGTACTTTGCTTCACATTGTTACAAATGTTTTCTTACAGCAAAAATTTAAAGGCTAGTAAGAGTTTATTAGGGGAGAAGGAAAGCATATTTTAGGCATGAAGAAACACTTTGACGATTTCCAGGCAGGTAGTAAGTGACCAGGTAAATTTAATCAATTCAGGTGAAAAAAGTTTTATATGTAAGCCAGTTATACCCAAATCTGAATGCAAGAGAGCTCCTTCAGACAACTTGAACTAAAGCTCCATGTCAAATAAGAGTGGAAGAGCTTGGCATGTGGCTATAACACAACACAACACAAAGTCCAATCTGGCCTACTAAAACTAATAAATACCATCTGTCATATTCTATATAATTTCTTTCAAGTAAGTTGTGTGTGTGTGTATGTATGTGTGTTGGTGGAGGGGGAGTTTTTGTTGGAGTGAGTATGGACACAGAAGATGGAAGGGGGATTAAAGCATGCTATCTAGGAGCATGCGGCTATTATTTTAAAAGTTAATGACATCTGGCATTGACAGCTGCCCAAATGTTGCTACGTATGTCTTCACCCTCAAAGGTGACATTCTGAGAAGTGCAAGGCCAGTGTATTCTCTTCCGTGATGTTAAATGGCTTGCCAAAGCCCAAGAGCTAGTAAGGAGGTCAGGACGCCTCTTCCCTTCCCCTTCCCCCATTTCCATGTTATTTGCCCCTGAAAATAAGTGCTGAACCATTAGTATGTCTTATTTTCTTTTTCAGCAAATTTTAGTTTAACACATGAGTTAACATAGCCAGTAGTGATCAGGGAAGTATAACAATGTGACATAGGTCAATTTGTTGATTCATTCATTCTTTCTTCTTCATAAAGAACATTGCTTCTTTAACATGTAATATGCACGAGGCACGGTGTTGGTACTGGGGTACACAGGAGAGCAAAGAAATGGACTGTCTTGGCCGGACGCAGTGGCTCATACCTGTCCTGTCCTCACAAGCACTTTGGGAGGCCAAGACAGGCAGATCACAAGGTCAGGAGATCGAGACCATCCTGGCTAACATGGTGAAAATCCTCTCGTCTAAAAATTCAAAAAAAATTAGCCAGGTATGGTGGCACGTGCCTGTAGGCCCAGCTACTTGGGAGGCTGAGGCAGGCGAACTGCTTGAGCCAGAGAGGTGGAGGTTGCAGTGAGCTGACATCGTGCCACTGCATTACAGCCTGGGCAACAGAGTGAGACTCCATCTCCAAAAAAAAAAAAAAGAAATGAAATGAACTGCCTTGCTCTCATGGAGGTGACCTACAGTGTCAGGGGTTATGTACTTAGCTTGGGATACCCAGCTTAGAAAGAGCATCCACCTTAGCAGGCAGGCAATAAGCTTATGTTTAGCAAATCCTAAACCTTGGAGATGTAATGAAACAGTAAAAACAATATGAAAATCAAAAAGAATTAGTGATGGAAACACAGTTGACTGTCAACATTTTAATTTCCTGGAGAAGTCTATTTAAAAACTATTACCGACTATCACCATTACTGGATATGTACAGAGAACATTTGAATCTTGAAGTCTTCTCCTCCAGAAGATGGAAGGAGAGGGAAGGCTGGTCCTTACCTATGCCCTGTTGGCCATTCAGCTTCTCTTGCCACCTCCAGCTCCTTCTGCGGCCTGGAGCACCTCACCAGCTCATCTGTGGACACAAGGGTTGCTCCTCCACGTTCTGCCACCTCCACCCCTGAGGTGTTCACACCACTGAAGACACACTCAAATGTCTGAATCTGAATTTTATGTCTGAGGGCCTAAAGTAGCTAACTTTGCTTTCCACACAAATACAATGAAATCACATTCTTAGTTACACTAGGGAGTAAGGGATCTGTGGCAGAAATGGGGGTGGTTGGCAAAGTTCTATACCAAAAGTATGTGCCTTCCAATTCATGAAGCTGTACATTTGTATCACACATTTTTTATGTATTTGTTATGCTTAATGATAAAGGAGTTTTGTTTTTTCTATTTTTCTAGCGACTGAAAATTAGATTAAAACACCAAATACAGACTGGGCATGGTGGCTTACACCTGGAAACCCAGCACTTTGGGAGGCTGAGGTAGGCAGATCACCTGAGTTCCGGAGTTCGAGACCAACCTGGCCAACATGGTGAAACCCTGTCTCTACTAAAAATAAAAAATTAGCTGGGTATGGTGGCCTGTACCTATAATCCCAGCTACCTGGGAGGCTGAGGCAGGAGAATCGCTTGAACCCAGGAGGCAGAGGTTGCGGTGAGCTGAGATTGCACCACTGAACTCCAGCCTGGGCTACAGAATGAGACTCCACAAAACCAACCAACGAACCAAACAAACAAACAAACATAAAACATCAAATATACAAATGTCTATGAGTTCAGAATGTCATTTAAAGAAAGAAAATATTAAAAACAAGAAAATTCATTGATCCCTTTGGGAGGTTGACAGGGAATAATGTCTTCATTCAGAAAAATAATTAACTGAAAAAGAACATACTAAAATGTGACCAAAATTTCCCTTGACTTTGTGCTTCGTAAGTACAGACCTAGTCTGAAGAGGGATGGCTAAAATGGGCAGGACTGATTGATTAGATTTAGTCCATTCATCTACTTATGACTCCCTCAATAACAGGACATATGACAAAGACCCTGACAGTACCAAGGGGACTGCCTTTATGAGCCATGATGACCAGAGAAGGGCCACATCAATAACTCTAGGTGACTTCTCCTCACCAGGAATGATGGCAGATCCTACAAAGGCAAAGAACGGAAACAATGAACCAACAAGGGTAAAAGGCAAGGGCTCAACTCTAAATCAGACTTATCCAGTGAAAGCTCACAGCAGTGAGATTTGCACACTTTGAAAATGGAAAATACCCACCATCATGTGCAAAACTCCAGAGAAACATGTATAAAGAACCAGTTTGATTTGGTAACAAAATATGTCATTTAATGATCTTCATCTCTAATGTTATTTAATATACAAAACCAACAGCACCAAAATTATGGTAGCAAAAGTTACTACTACAACTACCAGTCATAGAGTCATGGGGCCAATGACAAAATCATCAATAGCATCAATGACTCTCAGCTGTAGACATGCTCCCTCTGAGAAATCAAGCACTGTGCTACATGTCTTGTTGAATTGTGGCAAACACTAGTTATTATTACCTCTATTTGCACAGGAGGTTAGTGGCCACAACAGAACAGATTAAACAGCTTGCTCATAAGCGGCAGACATGGGGTTTGAACCCAAATGTGCCTGGCTCAAATCTTTTGTTGATAAACCCTGGAATTACTTCTCCTTCTTTTAATATCAACCTCAGGAAGAAGCTGCAAATTGTGAGAAAATCCTTTGGCATTTAATTTCCAATGATTAAAAATCATTTCTTCAAGCAACAGAGACTATGCTTAATCAGTATTTGCTGCCTGCCATCAAACTCAGTCTCACAATGTAATATTTATTTGACAACCAGGGATAAAGTGATATTCTTTGGAAAACAAGGCCGTGATCCAGTTTCTTTGAAAGAAAAGTCTTTTGCAAGGTATGTTTTAATTTAATTTAAGTCTCAGGAAAGAGCTTGCCCAAAAATGACTTTTGCAAGTCACATAGAGTATTTCAATATGTCATTTTGTATTGACCTTCACAACCTGAAATACATTGCCCTGGACTTGTGAAACTTATAAAAATAATACTAAAGTTGGTAATACTTTTCAAATCTTATTTTCTATCCGCTCCAATTTTTACTCCATTACCTGCCATTCTGGAGGCAATACTATTGTAGATCACGCTTAGATATCTACCGGTTTTCTTGTTCATTAGAATTTATTGAGGTTAATTCAATAAATCACTGTGAATATATAAAATTTTACTCAAAAGACATAGAATCATATATTCAGAATAGTTCCCTCAATATTTTGATGCTGAGTAACACATTTTATTTTAATGTTTCATATGAATATGTTTAAGGCCTACCACTCAGCTTATGTGTGGTACCTTTTGCTCAGTTGGTCAATGCAGAACTCAATTCTGCATCATTTGTTCTCAGCTTAGTAGAGTTTGTATACATAAGTTGAATTTGAAACAACTTGCTTTAATTAAATACATTGTTGACTATAACTCTTCTATAATCTATTTTTTCTACTTCAATTTTCATCCTTCAATAAACTCTTAATATAGATTCATCTTCTTTAATGTGTGGTAACTTTTGCTCAGTTGGTCAATGCAGAACTCAATTCTGCATCATTTGTTCTACCGATAGACTTAATTTATAGTTAGTTCTGTTTATAGGCTGCATTTATAGCCGCTCTCCACTAATGTGGGGAATAATCAGTTGCTGAAATAATCAGTAATACATTACTTTAGAAAATAGCATTTAGGCAATATAAATATTAACCTGACCTTAAGAAAACATTAGGACATATAATAATATTTAAAATTCGTATCTTCCTGGCCACCGCAGTGGCTCATGCCTGTAATCCCAGCACTTTGAGAGTATGAGATGGGTGGGTCACTTGAGGTGAGGAGTTTGAGACCAGCCTGGCCAACATGGTGAAACGCTGTATCTACCAAAAATACAAAAATTAATGGGGCATGGTGGCACACACCTGTAATCCCAACCACTTGAGAGGCTGAGGTAGAAGAATTGCTTGAACCTGGGAGATGGAGGTTGCAGTGAGCCAAGATCAGATGGCACCACAGCATACCAGCCTGGGCAACAGAGCGAGACTCCATCTCAGGAAAAAAAAAATTAGTATCTTCTAGAAAAGGTGGAAAATTATAAATTACAGTGTTTCACTATTTCTATTCTTTTTTTCTGCAAAGTGCTTTATAATCACAAAAATAAACACTTCTGAAAAATATGCTTTTCCTTTCCATTTTAATAGCTCTTCCTAACTGTATTATTATCTATAAATATATACTGGCTCTGGATAAAGACGGTGGATTAATCACACTGTCATGTGAAAAATGGTACATAAGACTAAAGGTTTTCTGTTTTGTTTTTAGGGCATAATTTCCAACTGGCTGAAGAACCAGAGAAGACAAAACCAGAAACAAGCAAACAAAAAAACCTACAGCTGGAAAACAGAAGCAGAGGTGGTAACTGATCTGGTGAATCTGAAAACACTGAACCCTAAGTTGACCATGGGGAAAACCTAACACCTAGGGGAACTGATGGTTCCAGGTCTCTCTGGAAGGGCAGGCTAAAGGGAAAGGTTGTAATAAAGCAGTGAGGTTGAAAGTTGTTTAACGAGTGGTTAGAGCTCCATATCTCCTTTGTTCTTTGATGCTTCAGGGCAAATACCCTTCACCCACCCCAATAGAACATTGAAAAATTATTCTCTGAAAAGGATAAAACAGAGAACATCTATTTCATCTGAGGTGTGGCAAACTGAAGACAGACTATTACATGACCATTAGTAGGGTAGATACTGAAACACACAAATGTGTTCTTCCACTGGAAAGCAAAGCACTGGGGACTATGGCTCTACCTTCAGAATCTTCTCTGGGAAATCAGTAGAAAAGAATAAACTGGGCTTTGTCAGTAAAATGGCTTGGCTAGAACTGGTCCTACTGTAACATATAAGCTCCACCCATATACCCAGAGCTCCCAATCACATTTTAAATCCTCCTATTGCAGATATGAGCAGATGACCAAGGACCCCCTGATATTTTAGGAAAGCCTTTGACATGAAAACTGGAGACTAAGACAAACAAAAATTTTACAGAATGCTACTTAAAAAAGAATATGCAAACCAGATAAGTGACGATATTACATCCTGAAACTGTGCAAGTACTACAAAAGTGGGAACAAAACTTTAAAAATAAGAAATCATAGAAAATTTTAATATGTACATGAGAAGCACAAAACCCCACAGAAGTTCAGAAAACAAAGGTAGGTATGCCGTATTCAAGGGGCGTCCTAAGTGCCTAGCACAGTGCACAAACATTGACTCTCATCAGTGTACATCTTAGTTAAAAAGTTTATCCTAAACTTTCAGATAAGGGGAAATCACATGAAAAGGATCAGAATTAGTATAAATTCAGGCTTCTCACTGGCAAGATGTAGAAATGGTGAAATGCTTGTAAAACGCAGAAGAACAAGAAACTCTAGTCCAAGCCAGGGTACCAAGTAAACTGTGTGTGTAAAACAAAACACTTTTAGACTGCACCATCTCCCCACCTTTTCATAGCAGCCACTGGAGGATAGGCTCCACATATGAGAGACTAAAGCAAGAAAGAGAAAGACGAAGGATGCAGAAAATAGGAGCCTCAACCTGGGAGGCACCTGTGGGATCTCCTGGGGGAAGATTTGCCAAGGAAGAGCTCAGATTGACAGCTGTGCTCAGACACCAAGGACATCTAGTCCAGAAGAAGGTAGACCAAAAGGCTCTAGAAGGATTTTCCTAGAAACTCTTCAAGGAAGATTTCTAATTATATATATAATCTCATCATATATACATCTCATCATATATACACAATCTCATTATATAATCTCATATATATAATCTCATCATATATATAATCTCATCTCATATCTCATCATATATACAAAATCTCATCATATATAATCTCATATATATATCATCATATACGATCTCATCACATATAATATATGTGTCCCTGTGTCCATGTGTTCTCACTGTTCAACACCTGCCTGTGAGTGAGAACATGCGGTGTTTGATTTTCTGTTCTTGTGTCAAGTTTGCTGAGAATGAGGGTTTCCAGGTTCATCCACGTCCCTACAAAGGACACAGACTCATCATTTTTTATGGTTGCATAATATTCCATGGTGTATATGTGCCAAATTTTCCTTGTCCAGTCTATGGGCAATGGGCATTTGGGTTGGTTCTAGGTCTTTCCTATTGTAAACAATGCCGCTAAGAATGTACATGTACATGTGTTTTTACAATAGAATAATTTATAATCCTTTGGGTATATACCCAGTAATGGGATTGCTGGGTCAAATGGAATTTCTGTTTCTAGGTCCTTGAGGAATCGCCACACTGTCTTCCACAATGGTTGAACTAGTTTACACTCCCATCAACAGTGTAAAAGTGTTCCTATTTCTACACATCCTCTCCAGCATCTGTTGTCTCCAGATTTTTTAACAATCACCATTCTAACTGGTGTGAGATGGTATCTAAATGTGCTTTTGATTTGCATTTCTCTAATAATCAGTGATGGTGAGCATTTTTTCATATGTTTGCTGGCCTCATATATGTCTTCTTTTGAAAAGTATCTGTTCATATCCTTCACCCACTTTTGGATGGGTTTGTTTGTTTTTTCTTGTAAATCTGTTTTAGTTATTTGTAGATTCTTGATATTAGCCCTCTGTCAGATGGGTGGATTGCAAAAATTTTTTCCCATTCTGTTGGTTGCTGGTTCACTCTAATGATCGTTTCTCTGGCTGTACAGAAGCGCTGGAGTTTAATTAGGTCCCAGTTGTCTATTTTGGCTTTTGTTGCCAATGCTTTTGGTGTTTTAGTCATGGAGTCCTTGCCTATGCCTATGTCAAGAATGGTTTTGCCTAGGTTTTCTTCTACGGTTTTTATGGTGTTAGGTCTTATGTTTAAGTCTTTAATCCATCTGGCGTTAATTTTAGTGTAAGGTGTCAGGAAGGGGTCCAGAAGATGTTCTGCTTTCTGCACACTGCTAGCCAGTTTTTCCAACACCATTAATTAAACAGGGAATCCTTTCCCCATTGCTTGTTTTTGTCAGGTTTGTCAAAAATCAGATGGCTGTAGATGTGTGGTGTTGCCTTTAGGGCCTCTGTTCTGTTCCATTGGTCTATATCTCTGTTTTGGTACATATAGTTACTTTTACAGGCATGTGGGTCATATGGTCTCCATTGCAATTACTCAGCTGCACCATTATATAGCAGGAAAGCAGCCACAGACAACACATAAATGAATGGATACAGCTGTATTCCAGCCTCCAAGTGTGCTGGTCCCTACTCTAAAGCAGTATGTAGAAGGAAATTTATAACACTAAACATCTGCATTTGAAAATATGTGTCTCAAATCCATAACCTCAGCTTTATACTATGGAATCAGAAAGAGAAGAGTAAATTAAACTAAAAGTAAGCAGAAGAAAAAAATATACACAGACCAGAAAAATAGGGAACATCAATGAAAGCAAAAGCTGGTTCTTTAACAAGATCAATAATATTGATAAACATCTGGCCAAGCTGATGAGGAAAATGAGAGAAGAAACAAATTACTAATAAAAAGAATAAGAGTTGTTATATTACAACAGAGCATACAGGCATTAACACCATTATTAGAGAAGATCATGGAGAACTCTATATAAACTGACAACTTAGACAAAACACAATTTTTTGGAAAGACACATTCTTTAAAACTTCACTCAAGAAAGTACAGGTAATCTGATTAGCCCTATATCTATAAAAAGAATCAAATATGTAGTTAAAACCTTTGCACAAAGAACAAAACCAACATAAATAACTCAGACTATTTGGTGAATTCTTTGGTGAATTCTACCAAATAGTTAAGGAAAAAATAATGTCATAATACCAATTCTACATAAAGCTTTACACTAAATTGAAGAGAATATTTCCCAATTAATTCTATGTGGCGGCTCTGATATCTAAACTAGACAAAATCAGTATGAGAAAAGGCAACTAGAGATAAATATTTCTTGTGAACATAGATTTAATATTTAAAAAATCTGGAAATCCAATTTAACAATATATAAGTAGGTAATACATCTTAACCAAGTAGAATTTATCCCAGAAGGGAAGATTCTTATGATATCTGAAATATTAATCAATGTAATTTACTAACAAACTCAATGAGAAGACCATATGATCGTCTCAAAAGATGAAAAAAAAATTTGGCAAAATCCAGTATCTATTAACTTATAAAATCTTTCAATAAACTAGGGAAAAAAGAGAAATTCATCAACCCAGTAAAGAACATCTGTGGATCTATAGCTAGCATCATACTTCATTGAGAATAAGTGAATGACTTCCCTCTAAGATTATAATATAATTCCTCTAAGATTACATATATAATGAGGTTATATATGACATTATATATATGATGAGATTATATGAGATTATATATGAGATTATATATATATATTATATGAGATTATATATGACATGAGAACATGTATGAGATTATATATGAGATTATACGTGATGAGATCATATATGATTATATATGAGATTATGTATATATGATGAGATTTTATATGATGAGATCACATATGACAAATTATATATGATGAGATTATGTATATATGATGAGATTATGTGCATATGAGATCGCACATGATGGGGTCATATGTATATAATGAGATTGTGTGTATAAGATCACATATGATTAGATTAAATATGATGGGATTATGTGTGATGAGATTATATATATGATGAGATATATCTTGCATGTGCAAAAATACTCAATACTCATATGAGTATTGCCAATAGAAAATAAATAAGCTATAGGTGCCCAAGAACATCAAACACACTCTTCTTAAAGTGTTAGCTATTACCATGTAAGTAACATTTCCAGAGGAAAATGAATTCTAAGCTTCGAGTAGTTGTATTAAGAATACTTTGGAAAACAGTATTTTTATGAAAATAGAGCTTCCTATTTTCTTCCTGTTCTCTCCTTAATCAACTGTACCTAAATTAAAGGCAGCATTTCACCTTGGATCAATGAGACTGATCCAGTGACATTAATTTCAAGATACTTTTTGGCCAATAAAAATAAAAATATAGATACAAATTTTGTTTTATAATTGTAAGAATTCTAGGACCTCATACTTACTGGATGAGCAGACTTATGAGACAAACACCTTGATGACATCATTGATCTCTGAAGGCCCAGAAGCTGAGCATCTGATGAATGCTCAAAATCTGCTTATTGAATTAAATGCATTAAAAGATGCAAGTGAATGCTTATTGCTGTATACCATTTCATTGAAATGTAACACAATGATGGGTTGTACAATACTGGTTTTAATTAAAGTAATTCTTGTGCTACGGTTTCTTATTCGAAAATCCTCAAAACGTTTCTTTTTATAAACTTCGTTCACAAACTTGCCACCCCATTGTGCTAGTAAAACAAGGTTTGGAGAACCTGGCTCCTATGGTCTCTCCCATTGTCGCAGCTAAATAATTGCTGAAATGCACATGAGACTAAAACTGTATGGTGTTAGATGTCTACTTTCTACAATTAAGAAGGGAGGTTATTTAGTGGAGAACATGTATTTTGTTCGTGATAGAATGACAACATTGCTTGTTAAAAACTGTGAGCACTTTGAACTTAGATGACTGTCTGCAGATTAAACTTTGGATTTTGTATCTTGGTCTCCTAAACAAAGTACATGTACACACGTTGTGGATTATATGTGACATAATTATGTCAATTATAGTTTCAAACATTTAGTTCCAAAATACAGCAAAAATCATTCTGTCCCTCACCCATTTCCCCCTTTTCCTTTTTTTTTTTTTTTTTTGAGACAAAGTTTCACTCTGTCACCCAGGCTGGAATGCAGTGACATGATCTCGGCTTACTGCCACCTCCGCCTCCTGGGCTCAAGTGATTCTCCCACCACAGTCTCTTGAGTAGCTGACATTACAGACATGAGCCACCACACATCATTTATTAGTGATAATACACACTGCATAACAATTCAACAAAAATTACAACATAACCGTATTGAGAAAATTAGGACATGGGTATAACTGGGGGTGGGGATAGTAAAGAGAGGCAAATCATCATCTTCTAGTGGAAAGTTGGTAGATGATTTCTAAAACTAAAGTAATACTAAGAAGATAGGGAGGAAGACCAGAAGGTTACATGTAGATAGGGAAGTGAATTCTGAAAGAATACAATAGAAATGTTGGAAGTAGTTGGCTTTAGGGAAAGGGAAATGGGGCTGGGCGCGGTGGCCCATGCCTGAAATCCCAGCACTTTAGGAAGCCAAGGCAGGTGGATCACTTGAGGTCAGGAGTTCAAGACCAGCCTGGCCAACATCGGGAAACACTGTCTCTACTAAAAATGCAAAAATTAGCCAGGTGTGGTGGCTCATGTCTGTAATGCCAGCTATTCAGGAGGCTGTGGTGGGAGAATCACTTGAGCCCAGGAGGCGGAGGTGGCAGTAAGCCGAGATCATGTCACTGCATTTTAGCCTGGGCGACAGAGTGAAACTTTGTCTCAAAAAAAAAAAAAAAAAAGGAAAAGGGGGAAATGGGTGAGGGACAGAATGATTTTTGCTGTATTTTGGAACTAAATGTTTGAAACTATAATTGACATAATTATGTCACATATAATCCACAACGTGTGTACATGTACTTTGTTTAGGAGACCAAGATACAAAATCCAAAGTTTAATCTGCAGACAGTCATCTAAGTTCAAAGTGCTCACAGTTTTTAACAAGCAATGTTGTCATTCTATCACGAACAAAATACATGTTCTCCACTAAATAACCTCCCTTCTTAATTGTAGAAAGTAGACATCTAACACCATACAGTTTTAGTCTCATGTGCATTTCAGCAATTATTTAGCTGCGACAATGGGAGAGACCATAGGAGCCAGGTTCTCCAAACCTTGTTTTACTAGCACAATGGGGTGGCAAGTTTGTGAACGAAGTTTATAAAAAGAAACGTTTTGAGGATTTTCGAATAAGAAACCGTAGCACAAGAATTACTTTAATTAAAACCAGTATTGTACAACCCATCATTGTGTTACATTTCAATGAAATGGTATACAGCAATAAGCATTCACTTGCATCTTTTAATGCATTTAATTCAATAAGCAGATTTTGAGCATTCATCAGATGCTCAGCTTCTGGGCCTTCAGAGATCAATGATGTCATCAAGGTGTTTGTCTCATAAGTCTGCTCATCCAGTAAGTATGAGGTCCTAGAATTCTTACAATTATAAAACAAAATTTGTATCTATATTTTTATTTTTATTGGCCAAAAAGTATCTTGAAATTAATGTCACTGGATCAGTCTCATTGATCCAAGGTGAAATGCCGCCTTTAATTTAGGTACAGTTGATTAAGGAGAGAACAGGAAGAAAATAGGAAGCTCTATTTTCATAAAAATACTGTTTTCCAAAGTATTCTTAATACAACTACTCGAAGCTTAGAATTCATTTTCCTCTGGAAATGTTACTTACATGGGAACAGCTAACACTTTAAGAAGAGTGTGTTTGATGTTCTTGGGCACCTATAGCTTATTTATTTTCTATTGGCAATACTCATATAAGTATTGAGTGTTTTTGCACATGCAAATGTACTCCGATCACGTTTTGTCTGGGAAAAAAATATATAGTCAACTGAAGTAGTTATAAGTGTTTATTTTCTTTACTTCTCTTTAAAGGCACACAGTTAGAGTACAGAATACAGACTTGTGCCCAGAAGTTTCACAGTAGCTTACATTTCAGCATGAAATTCAGTATCTGACGGTATATTATTTTCTCATTCCCATCAACATTTTTGCATGAACTGCATTATGCATAGCCTAGGATTTGGGGAAAGAGGTGTATAGATTAAATCCCACGGTCATGAACATTTTGCTTCAAAGTAAAATGCAAAAATAAAAGTAAAAATAATTACTTTTTACCTGAAGTCACTTCAATGTGAGTCTATTAAAATAAAAATATTTGAAAGAATTTCCTTTTTAAAAACATTATTTTGAAATAAATGCACCATTTTGAAATAGGCTAATGTGCACAAGCTCTTTCTTGGCCATATTATTTTCAATGTATGACTTTTTCATTTCAAAGGAAAGGAGCTCTTTTGCAAATGCTCTTTTCTAAAATGTAGAAGAACAATTTCCGTTGCAAAGTAGGTTGTGCAGAGCCTCTGCGATCTTACCTAAATTATTAATTTGGTTAATCAGTGCATTCCCTTCACAGTTATTCTAAAGGGAGACGAGTCCCACTCCCTGTTCAAAATTTTACACAATATTAATTAGCAAATTTTTATTTAAAAAATAAAAACAGTATTAAACCCAGTCAATGCCCAGTTGTCTTACACAACCTATATGATGCAAAAAATGGTATATTTCATTATAGTTTGCACAAAGGAATTTGGTCTCTATTTTTCCTACATATGCAATCTGCATTTTATAACTGAGCAAACCTCCTTTCCAAACCCACTACAAATAATTTCTTAAGATGCAGAATTAGGACACTTGCCTCAAATCCTTTGATAGATTTTAGTTCATTTCTTGGGAGAAGGGTTCTGGTTGTTTCTTTTTTAATCAAAGCTACTCTGCTAAATTGCTTTCCAAGCAGACCTCAGAATATTAGCAAAGACTGGTTCTGGCCTTGTAGTAATTTGAATATTAACAGTCATAGTTTTACAGCCCTTCCATTTTGAGTAATGCACTGCAACTTCCACAATTCAGCCGTCATTTTTTTCACTTCCATAGCTGGCCCTGGCCCTCAGAATGTCTGCGTGGTGTCACCGTGAACGTGCTCGGAACAGAGTTATACGGCATCATTTTGAGAAACATTGTGTTAATAACCAGAGTTCAAGGGCAAGGGATATAAATGGAGCAAATTACAAGTCTGAACAGATATATAGCTTTTGCTAAAAAGGACATGGGCTGCTACTTTATTTACTGGGCACTGGTGCACTTGGGGAAGGTACCAGGACGCAAAAAGGCATTTTTAAAGGACCACATCACAGCCTGAGAAAACAGCACACATTTTCAGACTAGAAAGAAAGCAAGTGCAAGGATGAACGATTCTGTTTCTTAATGAGAGAATATGATTTGCTATCAGGTACCTTAAGTTTCCAGTGTAATTTCACAAATGATATCATTTTGTGTGCCACCATGGAAGGAAAGCAGAGGATTGTTGGAAACCTAAATTCTATAGATCCTTTCAAACTGCATTTTTGTTCAATTTGTCAGGGATTTCTTGCTGTGCATATTGTAACCACTTTAACCAGGGTTATCACCCTAGTTCAAAATTAATACCATGAAAGAGTGATTTTTTAAAATGCTGTATTTTATTTTTATATATCAACTTCAGGGCTATTTCAATGATTGAAGAGAAACCAAAATTCAAAAGGGAGGAAAAGTTTTTAAAGAAACCAAAGGACTTCATTAATAGCTAAAGAAAATGAGTATCAAAAAATAATTCCCACCTGCTACATTACCAAATATTTTTCCTAATAATTTCAATAACATAGAGCATACTTTTACAATGTGATGCATTTCACAAGGTATACATATATCAAAACATCACATTGTGTACCTTGAATATATACAATTTTTATTCGTCAATTTTACCTGGCTAAAGCTGAAAAAAATGTGATACAATATTTTCCTACTGGCAGGATGGAACTGTACAATTTTTTTTGTAAGGTAGCTTGAAAATGATTGTAAAAGCACTTTCAAAATGTTCATAATGCATGCCCCATTTATTCCACTTAAATAAATTTCTTTGAAATCAAGAATTGAAAACAATGGAAATTTTGCCTCAAGATGTTCCTTACTGTGTTATTTACTCGAGTGAAACCCAAAAGCAACCTAAGTATCCAACATTGGGAAAATAGTTGGGCAAATCATATACACAGTTATTATTAAAACTGGTTAATATGGATATTCTCTAATAATATTAAAAAGTGCCTTTGACATAATGCTCTGTGAATCACTACATAATCCCATGATTCAAATATACTCTTTTATAAGTATATAAGCATATATATAAATAATTCGAGTAAGAAGCATGCATACATTTAATTTACATGTGCATTTTTTCATAGGCTGTCCCTGTTAGCCTGACGGGATTATTAGTTTCCTTTCACCATTTCTTTTTTCTAAACTTACTGTTATGCTCATCTGGTATTTGAAAGAGAAACACACTTAAACTTTCTCTCTCCACCCCCTCACTCTTCAATCAGTTATATAAAATACACCTCGGTGACATGTTTCCATCTCATTTATTACTACTTTAAACATGGCTTTCACTTTCTTTGTGGTAGTGGTCAGGGCAGAGGAGGATGGTTGAATTTTAAAGCACAGTTAAACAGAAAAACATTTTCCTCATAAAAAAAAAAATTTTGTTTTGTTTTTATAAACTGTGTTGCTCTCAGAAGTAAATGAATCAGCACGTGCAGGACTGACTCCTTGACAGGAGATGCATTACCTTCAGCGTTGCGGCTTGCGCAGGAGGAATGCTTGCAGAGTGGACCTGTCTGTCCTTCAGCTGCCAAAGAAGAGCCCGGGTGACACAGCAGCTCTCTATCGGCCCCATTTCTATGGTGGTTCATGACTTACTCTCTCCTGCTATCGGTCTGCCCGCTTCGACCCTCACTCTCAACCTAAAGAGTTTTTAAAAGGACGTCTCTTAAATAGAACTGCCTAAAACGTGTTGTTATCCTTTTGCAAGGACAAACAAAACATATTCAAATTGTTCATGACTTTTAAACACGTAAAAGCTAGATAAATCATGAAAATATTGTACATTCTAATGTGAAAATACGTATCTTGAGCACATTCTATTTTTTTCTTTTAGAAAAAATAAAAACTTTACTAGCGTTGACTAGCAGATTATCTTACATTTTTATCCTGTGAATATCTAATGTGTATTGCCCACGCACCTCCTTTTTAACCCATTTTCAGTGGCTTTAATATGGTCTGAGATAAGGGGATGCCAACTGTTGAGGTCTGATTTTCTCTTTTTTCTCAGATACTGATAGGGTATCCTTCACATAAATGACAAATAAGACTTCTGAACTGTTTGCAATTTGGGAAGGGGAGGCTTCGCGGGTGGTTCCGTTGGTGAAACGACTTGTCAAACATCAGTCTGAAATTATTCGGGGGTTCTTCGCCCTCCACTTTACCACAGCGCGTCTTCCTTTCTCCCACAGAAATAGAACAGAAAGCAATCTTCAAAATGCAAACATTCCCAGACCTGTGCTTTTGTGCAGGCATCTCGCTGTGTGCGCTGGGCACGGAGCGGCGCGCGTGCTCGCCTTTCCCTCAGCGGCCCCCCGCGGCTCGGACCAGGGACTCTAGTAGACAGGCCATCCATCATCCGCCCTCCTCCCGCCGAGCATCGAGCGTTGCTGCTGCGGCCAATCCGGCGGCAGGTGGGGCTGCACCTGAGGGACAGCCCGCCGCTTCCCTCCGCTCTCTCCGCTGCGCTTGGCGTGCTAGCGATGCCCTTGTGAGCCACTGCGTTCTCCAAGGCCAGAACGAGACAGGTACGCAGGTGACCGGGACCGTGTGTGTGCTAAGTCCGCGGCTGGCAGCCAGGGGGGCGGCTGGAATGTGGGAGGACACGCTATCCCCGAATGCACACGCGTGCTGTGGATGGGTGTGTCATGTGTGTGTGGACACACGAGCCATCCCTGGGTTTAGCCTCTTAAAAAGTTGAAGAATGAAGATGCTTACCTTTGGAAGGGGAGTGTAACTGAGAACACGTTTTAAGGATAGAATGTGTTGCCTCTGGTCTGTTTCTTGAGTGAACCCTTGATGGACTTTGCAAGCCACACCATCTGAATTCCGCGTGCCCCATACATATACAGGCAGTATTCCCACAAAGCCTAAGTGAGAAATGTTAACTCAACGCTAAGGATTAAATAGTCTCCATAGGATATAAAAATCACCCCAAACAAAAAGTTAACCCAGACCTCCAGGGCCATGAAAAGATTGTAACAACTTAAAGAAAAATAGGACGTCAAACCACAGAGAAGCCTTCATTTTCCAAATAGGCAAATTATTTGAGGTGGAATCAGCTTGCTTTTGTGGGGGCTAAAGGGGATATAGAGTTGCTTGGCTGTTCTGTGGAGGCGGCTAGGTAAGTCCTGCTCACATGTTATGGATTTTGTAAGTGGGCTCGATAACTCCCTTTGGTTTAAAAGATCCAAAACATATATTTTATCATGTAATTTGAGAACAAGCAGAATGCCTGCCTCACCTGGTATGTTCCAGGAGTGTGTCTACATAGATGTCAATTATGTAAGACCAAGGCCTTGGAACACAACAGCCCTTCAGGTGGCTTCAAGGCTTCAAGATTTTTCAGAAAAGCATATTTCTTAAAGAAAAATACAAAATGAAAATAATAGCAACCACAACTGCAAGCATTACCTGCCAACCTCCTGCCCCTGATTTGCTTTTGAATCATAAATCATGAAAAAGAGCGAGACAATGACTCCAGTTTTCCTGCCTTAAACAACTGGAACTGATAATGCCAACAAGGAAGAGAAATAAACAAGTGAGCTGTATTGCTGCAGAAGGAGGAGAGCTGGACTTAGAAACCTGGAGGTTCATCATCTCTAAGGAACTCCCAACCCTAAAAAGGGTCTCTTCCATTAAAGTTAGTGGTTCTCAAACCTGTCTTCATGTGAGATTCATATAGGCTTTTGCTTGGTCTTAAGAAATACAAATGCTCTGGTTTGATTGGTCTGGGGTGTGATGCAGGCATAAGTACTTGGGGTTAGGGAAATTTGGGGAAAACTTTCCAGTCAGTGGCATGTGCAGCCATCCAGCTATGCATTCCAATTCTGTTCTGTTTCATGGGATACATGAGATATTATTTGATTATATTTCATAAGATATATGAATGGTATTCATGGGATAGTATTCTGTTCTGTTTCATGGGATACAATCATCCACCCAGCCCACAGTTGCTTCCCCTCTCCACTCAAGCATATGCACAGATCCCACGTTGGGTAAACAAAATCTCTCTTTTTTTTCTTATCCATCACTCACTCCTATTAGCATTTTAGTCTATTCATTCTGGTTGTTAAAATGTATCACTCCTCATTTGAACACCTTGATAGTAGTTTGGGATTTTTGTTATTTGCTATTGATGCATTTATATTTATATGATATTCTTTAAAATACTAACTTTCGGGGATTAGAAAGCAAGTGATAGACATGCTGTGAAATTCTGAAGTCCGAAATGTTTTTATCAGAACCTGGGGGCCCAGCATGGTGGAGAAGTTTCCCCTTCAGAGCATGGTCTTTGTTCATCCCCTTCAGGACCACCTGAGCCACTGGGGCTCACCCCACAGCAGGCTGGCTGCACATTTTGTATAAGCAGGACATACTTCCTGTTCACCAAAGTGGAACTGAAGTTTCTCTTTCCCTTGGATTTTCTCACTCTCCATGGCCAGCAGCGCCACATTTGTGGATTATGTTGTATGCGTTACCTTGAGAGATAGATGATCTGTTCTTTGATTAGACACCCTGACCTTTTACGGGTGTTGATCATTGATCACGATCTAGGCTGGATAGAAAGCTCTTGACTCTGAAAAGTTACTCTGCTGCCAACACCACAGGGAAATGCAATTTCTGAGTCCTGGCAGTCACTGCAGCAGGACTCCCCTCAATTAGGATTTCTCTTGTTATTATTTTACTTTTTTTTAAAGCAAGCTGCAGCCTCTGCTGTCTAGCTCTAGCTTTTAGTTACCGTAATCAATTTTTCAGTATAACTGGCTATAACTGTTGGCTTAGATATTGAGTTTTCATGGGGCTTAGACAGAGTGTTCCCGTGAAGGGTCTTCTCCATACCTAGCAGACAGATGGGTAATAATACCATACATTAATATCTCCACATTGGTTTATGTGTGTTTGACGACAGTGCAAGCATAATTATTTTTGCCCAGTAAAAGCTATTAGAGATCTATTTGGTAGGTTTTACGATCAATAGCTCCTGTGATATTTGTGTAGCAGCCACAGAATAATCAATTGAAGGTCATATAAAGTAAATTACCATCCTCCTATAATGATTCTTTTTTCTAAATGAAAATTGGGTTTTATTATTTCATCAGGAGTCTCTCATAACACATGCTCTGTCTGTTTGAGAAAGAGAGATATAAAAGTTGTGAGCCTGTTTTGAACATAGTATTAATATCCATTATGTGAATTTATGGTATTGGATTATTGAATTAGTGGATTCACACTGGAATTCCTTCAAAACCCTTTCTTATGTACTCAGTGACACACTTAATAACAGTCAAGAGCAAACGGATGCCTTTGCCGCATGGTGGAGTGAGTCACTTTGCAAAAGTCAATCTTGGTAGATGTCTCTTTAAAGCAAATTTAGAGTTGGGTAAATGTGTTATATTGACAGTGTGACCGACTGAGCTTCTCTCTGCAAAACCTTCTGGAGAGTGACTGGTGAACTAAGCAGGAGATGGAGTCAGGAATGCTGAATACTAATGCATAGTCCATGAGTAGCTCAAGGTGAAATGGGGGCAAGTGGTAGGTGAAGAGGAGAGAGGCCTGTGCACCTGCTCTCCAGTCAGGCCTCTTCCTCACACGAGATGCCTAACCTGGATTTCAGACTGGCAGTGCGAGCCAGAGTGATGGCTGTGCCTCTCTAAAAGATTGCAATTTGCCAACCGGAGGCACGCAATCCCCCAACTGTCTTAAAGGGACCCATTTTCAAAGTGTAGCCTTTCTTTTTGTGGGTGCAATCAGTTGTGCACTGAAAAACTGCAGCCACAGTTGGATAACTGCAGGCACAACAGGCCACAAGAGGCCTCTTTGCTCCAAATTTTGTACCTGCAACTAATTGCACTTACAGAAAATGGGAGTGTGGTAAAAGCTTTTTTAAAAATTGGGGCCAGTAAATTCTCCATGGAGGAAATAGGCAAGGAAAGAGACAATTACTCACTTTCTTTAGGACAAAGGCAAATAGAGACATCCTTTCCTTCACACAGTTTCCTTCATCTAGTTTGTAGAGCATGGACTAGAAGCCAAATACTAGGTACCACAAATGCCCTGATCATCTGGGACATTGTCTGGGTCTCAGTGACATCTTGCAATTGTACAAGAAATCATCTACTGAAAAGTAGCCCAGAGAAGACATTAGTGAGTTTGAGACTATAACTCTGGCAACAAATTAATGAAGTGTTTTATAATAAACAGCAGAGGGGTTTTCTTTCTCTTTAAATAAATTGTTATTATTGTTAATTCCCATTTGCTTTGCAGATAACTCATGAAAAAAGTAAGATGGTAGGGACTCTAGATCTTATTCAAAAGGTAAATCAGGAGGCTCTCTGCATTTACATATATTTATAAATATATAAGCTATGTATGTAATTACACATACATAAATATATATATAAATTATATATGGTATATCTGAATATGCACATATATACACATATTACACATATTTTATAGGTATACTTTTTGTTTTTGAGACAAAGTCTTGCTCTGTTGCCCAGGCTGGAGTGCAGTGGTGCAATCTCTGCTCACTGCAGCCTCCACCTTCTGGGTTCAAGTGATTCTCCTGCCTCATCCTCCTGAGTATCTGGGACTACAGGTGCACACCACTGTGCCCAGTTAATTTTTGTGATTTGAGTAGAGACGGGGTTTTGCCATGTTGGCCAGGCTGGTCTCTAACTCCTGACCTGAGGCAATCCAGCCACCTCAGCCTCCCAAAGTGCTGGGATTACAGGCATGAGCTACCGAACCAGGCTACATATACTTAATTATTTTTTTTGATGAAATTAGGGAAAGGGCAATCTTGCCTATTTTTTTTTTTTCAGCGTTTCACTCTTGTTGCCCAGACTAAAGTGCAATGGCACCATCTTGGCTCACTGCAACCTCAGCCTCCCAGATTCAAGCAATTCTCCTGTCTTAGCCTCCCAAGTAGCTGGGATTACAGGCATGCACCACCATGCCTGGTTAATTTTGTATTTTTAGTAGAGTCGGGATTTCTCCATGTTGGTTAGGCTGGTCTCAAACTCCTGATCTGAGATGATCCTCCCACCTTAGCCTCCCCAAGTGCTGAGATTAGAGGCTTGAGCAACAGTGCCTGGCCCAATCTTGCCTTTTAATGGATGCATAAATATGACTTGGGTAACTGCCAAGTCCTGATGGCTGAATTCCCTGCCTGGAGGGGTTTGTGAAGTCATGTCTCAATGATGGGTTTGTGAACCCATCTTACCATCTATTCTGTACTATTTAGTGATAAGCAAGGTGAGACTCAACTCAAAACTTTGTTTTTTACCTATTGCAGATGACCATAAATTAAGCTCTGGGAATTATAAATAAAATACAAAATAACATTTATGTTTTGAAATACAGTTCTTACAGAAATAGTTTGAAATATAATTTTATCTCAATAACAAATTTAATCACCAAACAAAACAAGAAAGGGTTTTAGTAGTTCTTATGGTTCCCAAGAAATTGTTGACAGAGTAGTGTAACAGGAATTAAAAAGTGAAGAAGTCCAGACAGAAATACAGAGCAACAGAATAGAATAGAGAGCACAGAAATAAATCCATGTATTTGTGGTCAACTTGGCAAGGGTGTCTGTCAATAATACACAATAGGAAAACTATTGTCTTTTAAACAAATAGTGTTGGGACAATTGGACATTCACATGCAAAAGAAAGATAGTGTACCTATATCTTATACCATACACAAATGTTAACTCAAAATGGGCTAAAAACCTAAACCTGTAAAACTCCTAGAAGCAAATATAGGGAAAATATCATGACATTGATCTTGGAAATGATTTCATAGATATGACACCAAAAGCACAAGCAACCAAAGCAAATATAGACAAATGGGAACAAAAGCTTTTGCACAGCAAAGGAAACAGTCATCAGATTGAAAAAGCAACCTACAGATTAGGAGAAAATATTTGCAAAATATTCATCCAGCAAGGGATTAACATCCAGAGGATATAAAGAGCTTATACAACTTAACAGCAAAATAATAACAACCAATTGTTTAAATGAACTATACACTTGCATAGACAATTCTCCCAAGAAGACATGCAAATGGCCAACAGGTATATGAAAAACAAGATGTTTAGCATGACTTATCATAAACAAAATGCAAATCAAAACCACAATGAGATATTACTTCATACCTGTTAGGATAGCCATTTTAAAAAAAAAAACTAATGACAAGTGTTGAGAGAGGTAGAGAAACTGGAACCCTTTAACCCTGTTGGTAAGAATGCTGCATGGTATAGCCACTATGGAAAACAGTATAAAGGTTTCCAGAAAATATAAAAATAGAACTACCATATGATTCAGCTATCTGACTTTGGCTGTTTATTCAAATGAATTGAAATCAAGACCCCAAAGGGATATTAATACTCCAATGTCATTGAAACATTATTTACAATAGCTGAGAAGTGAAAGCACGTGAAATGTCCATCAGAAGAGAAATATATAAATAAAATGTCATATATACCTACTGTGGGTATATAGAAATATTTATATACCCATATATATTTCTAAATATGGGTATATATTTTTCTAAATTTATTTCCAGCTTAAAGAAAAGAAAGCTAATATATTTCCAGCCTAAAGAAAAGAAACAAATTTGGCAATATGTGACAATATGTGATATTGTGAAAAATACATTTCGTCTAGGTCCTCACTTCCTGACATATAACTCCTAAAATTCTTGGAATCTCCGAAGAGAAAAGTGTAGTTTTCTATGTCTGAGGCTTGATTAATGGCTGGCAGCCCCTAATAGCTTCAGGATCGGACTTGTCACTGCAAAGATCAAGAGAGGATTAGAAGGTTGGGACTTTTAACCCCATCCTCAAGGAGAAGAGACGGGCTGAAGGTGAAGTTGGTCACCAATGAGCCATGCAGGTAATGAAGCTTCCATAAAGGACTAGGTGTGAAGAGCCTCTGGAAAGCTGGACAAGCTGGAAGCTCTTAGAGGGGTGATGTGCCTAGAAAGAGAATGGAAGGTCTGTGTCACCTTCCCCCATATCTTACTCTATGCCTTTTTTTTTTTCATATGCAACCTTTGTAATATCATTTAATAATAAACCAGTAAATGTAAGTAAGTGTTTTCCTGTGTTCTGTGAGCCACTCTTGTAAATTAATCAGACCCAATTAGGGGGTCACTGGTTATAAATCCCGATTTGTAGCTTGTCAATCAGAAGCACAGGTAAAGCAACCTGAGGCTTGTGATTAGCCTTTGAAGTTGAGGGCAGTCTCATGGGATGGAGACCTCAACCTGTGGGATATGAGGCAATCTCCAGGTAGATCATATCAGAGTTACATTGCAGGGTGCCCAGCTTATGTCTGCTGTAGAGTTGATTGCTTGCTTGATGTGTGGGGGAAACCACCCTTACGTGTGGTATCAGAAGCATGTCATGAGACAAGAGTAGGAAAAACTGAGTTTGTATTTTCTACTCAACATGAATGATACTTGAGGACATTATATTAGGTGAAATAAACTAGCTGCAAGGGACAAATATTGCATGTTTTCACTCATTTGAGATGTTTAAAATAGTCAAACTCATAGAGGCCAAGAGTAGAATGGTGGTTGCCAGGGATTGTGGAGAGGGAGAGATGGATAGTTGGTAATCAATAGGTATAAGGTTTCGGTTATGGAAGATGAATAATTTCTAGGGATTTCCTGTGTAGCATTTTGCCAATAGTTAAAACATTGTATTGTACACTTAAAAATCTGTTAAAGGCTGGGAGTGGTAGCTCATGCCTGGAATCCAGTAACTTCGGGAGGCGGAGGTGGAAGGATCACACGGTCAGGAGATCAAGACCATCCTGGCTAACATGGTGAAAACCTGTCTCTACTAAAAATACAAAAAATGAGCCAGATGCGGTGGTACACGTCTGTAGTCCCAGCTACTCAGGAGGCTGAGGCAGGAGAATCGCTTGAATCCAGGAGGCAGAGGTTGCAGTGAGATGAGATTGCACCACTGCGCTCCAGCCTGGGTGACAGAGTGAGACTCCTGAAAAAAAAATCTGTTAAATAGTAGAGTTCTTACCACAATAAAACAAAAGTAGAAATTTTAAAATAAAAGAAAAAGAGACAGTTCAAGACATCATGGGAAGACAATCTTGAAATAAGGCAATTAAAGGCCAGAAGTGCTCCAGTTCAGTCCATCTACTACCTCCCTAATGCAACATGAGTATAAATCACATTTTGAAACTTGGACACTTTTCCCACAGAGTAACACTGAAAGGAATTGTTAGGTTTACTCACATATTTACTAAATAATTGGCTCTTAATGTAAATATGAAATTCAGCAACACAGCACTGAATGGATTTTGGTATCAATAACTGTATTTGTTTTCATCTAGGTATGTTGGCCTGGGGATCTAGTCTCCCTAGCAAAATCCCTTCAAGAGAATGAAATACCACCAGAAATACAAATGAGCCCCCAAGAGGCTTATTAAGGGCCACCTGACCTGCATTATAATGGGAAAGTTTGAGATTGTGGAGCTACCCTTCATCTTCCCCCACCTTTCCTTTCATGACACATTGTATGAATGAAGCCTCTACCATTATCCTTTGGATACTAAATGAAATAAGGGTTGAATTTCCCTTATTCATTCAGCTGGACGTCTGCATTCAGGTTTGGTCCCACACTACAAAGAGCGATGGAGATCTTGTAGAGCGTTCAGAGAAGAGGAATACGAATGATAAGAACAATAGAATCAGAGCTATGTTCAGTAAGTTGTTCTACAGAGGAAGAAGGTAAAAGATGACCAGAGTATGAAATGATGAAGAGGAAATGGCAAGATTATTTTTCTTCAGGGGTAAAAGTAATAAAATTTGGGGAAATGGGCTTAAATTAGGAGCAATTTTACATATATAGTAACATATTTCATTAACTGTGAAAGTGAAAAAATAAAGATGGCTGGGTGCAGTGGCTCATGCGTGTAATCCCAACATCTTGGGCAGCCAAGGTTGGTGGATCACCTGAGGTCGGGAGTTCAAGACCAGCCTGGCCAACATGGTGAAACCCCGTCTCAACTAAAAAAAAAAAAATATATACAAAAATTAGCTGGGCATGGTGGCACACACCTGTAGTCCCAGCTACTAGGGGCTGAGGCAGGAGGATCCCTTGAACCTGGGAGGCAGAGGTTGCAGTGAGCCAAGATCGAGCCACTGCACTCCAGCATGGGCAACAGAGCGAGACTCCCTGTCAAATAAACAAATAGATAGATAAAGTGAAGCTATAAAAATGGCAATTCTTATACATAAAAAAATGCCCTATGCAAATGAAGTGTTCAATAAATAAACAGCTGTTATTGGAACTGGTTGATGATGACAATGACGACGATGATGATTAGAATTATTTCCTTGCAAGTTTCTGTAATAACTTGGCACTTTCCTGTCTTTCTTAGTACTTGTTTTGCCAAACCCCCACCTTGGATTAGCACCACCATGTTCCTCCCCCACACCTGTGCTGGAAAATTCGCTTGGCTAACTGTAGCTGATCCTGGCTAATCTTGGTTTCACTAGAAAGAATAAAATCTTGGCCGGGCGTGGTGCTGTGTGCCTGTAATCCCAGCTATTTGGGAGGCTGAGGCAGGAGAAGCATTTGAGCCTGGGAGGCAGAGGTTGCAGTAGGCCAACATCGTGCCACTGCACTCCAGCCTTGGCGACAAGAGTGAGACTCTGTCTCCAAACAAACAGAATAAAATCTTAAGCCTCAAGTGGGCTCTCACCACTGTCCTGAAGCTCTAAAAAGTTTTCACATTGAGTTGAGTCTCCAAGAGAGTGTCTTCTCCCTCCTCAAATGTGTGGTTTACACTAAAAACTGACCTTGCCTCAACTTTTACTTGGAAAGTAAATGCCATCAGTTGAGAAATCTCTCATCTATTACTTAATTTTTTTAAATATCAAAGCTTAGCTATATCCACACTGTCTTTTTTCCTTCAAGATTACAACTGATAAAAGGTGCCTTCTGCTTTCAAAGATCAGGGGTTTTCTTTGTTTTGTTTTTTAAGACCTTATTCTCTCATCCTTCTGAGTCATTACTCTCCTGCATCCAATGTACCTTCTTTACTGGACTGGTGTACACACTAGGCAGTATAAACACCGACACAAAACAAACAAACAAAAATCATGCCAAAAAGATGATAGTTGACCTCTAATTTGGCAAAAGATGATAGCTGACCTCCAATATCCACTGTTTTCTTCTCTCTTGGTACACAAATCTATGCTTCTCTCTGGGTCCATGAACACCTGGAATGAGTCACGTTTCCCAGCTTCCCATGCAGCTAGGTGTGGCCCTCTGAATGAGTAAACAGATGTGATATTTCAAGCTTCTTGGAAGCATCCTCAATCCAGGGATCCGAGCCCTTCATCACTTCCTCTTATACTGATGTTGGCAGAGCTATGAGAAAGATCTTGGCCCCCATTGTTTGGGGAGCCACCATAGCAGTTCTAGAATTCTTATCTCCCAAAAATATCAATGAGAGAGAAAAATAGACATCTACCTAGTGTAAGCTGTTGTTACATTTTCTATCACTTGCAGCCAAATCTAATCCCAGCAGATATACTAACACTCCCTACAACTCATGTCCCTAAAACTGCCTCGCCCCTCAGCTTTTCTTCACAGACAGAATTTTGAGTTACCTTCATATGCATCCCTCGTATCTTCACTTCTGTCACGCTTTGACCTACTCCAGTGTAGCTTTCACCGTCATCCTGTAGAAACTGCATTTTTCAGGAGCACTGACCTCCATCTGCCAATCTTCATCTTATCCAACAGAGCAGCAGCACTGAGCATCCTCCACTTTCCACAAGTCTCTCTTTTCTAGAAGTCTGTGTTATCACACTGTCCTGAATTATCTTTGGCCCCTCCAGTTACTACTCCTTAGTCTCCTTTGCAATCCTGTATTTCAGTGGTCTGCTCCATCACTCCCCTGTTGGTTTCACAGGCATTTAAACATAACGTATCTAAAATGAGACTCTTGAGTCTCCCACCTCCCAAACCTGGTTCTACCTCAATCTTCCTCATATTAGCAAATTCACCGACTTGATTTATCTAGAATATGGGAATCATCTCCCATTCTGATCTCTACCTTGCTCCTTAGAACCCACATCTCAAAGAAGTCCTGATGAGGTCCATCTCAAACATAAAAAGCACATCTGTCTATTTCTACCCATCTTCACTTCAGATATCCTATCTCCTGGGCCATGAAATGGCATCTGCTCTGATTTTCCCACTTTTCCTCTTTCCTGTTCAGTCCCAGATTAATAAGGAGGTAAAGCATATAGCTCTGCTGTTCCAAGCTCCATAGCAGTGGATCCACAGCACTGAGGACAGAATCTAAGCTCCTTAACAGGGAGCAGATGGCCCTATATAACATCATTGTCCTTCACACAGGTTTCTGTTAAGTTCCTCCAAAAGACCAAAGTATTTCCTACCTCAGGACCTTTGTGCAAGCTAGTCCTTCTCTCTAGTAGTCTCTTCCCACATCAGTTCTTGTGGTTGGATCATTCTCTCCATTCAGATCCCCATTAAATGGTATTGCCTCTGCAAAACCTTCACTGGCCATCTTACTTAAGGAGACACACACCTATGTATACTAATCCTTCATAATTCCCAGGTCTTTTATTCCTTTAGAGCAATAATAATTATTTTTCAAGTAATAATTTTTGAGGTTTATTGGCTTAATTGATTTTTAAGTATTTTAACCACTTTATTGAGGTATTACTTACTTACCATAAAATCATCTGTTTTAAGCAAACATTTGATGTTTTATATTTTAATAAATTTACTGAGCTATGCATTCATCACTACAACTGAATTTTAGAACTTTTCCCTCATGGGCATTTGGGGTCACTATTCATTCCCTGCTACACCCAAACAATCACAAATATACTTCTTGTCTTTCGACTTGCCTTTTTGGACATTTTATATAAGTGGAATCATATAATATGTGGTATTTTGTGACTAGCTTCTTTCATTTAACACCATGTTTTTCACGTTTCACGTGTCCATTTTATAAGTGATAACGCATATTAGTACTTAATTCCTTTCTCATTGTCATATAAATTTCATTGTATGGATATACTACATTTGCTTTTCTATTCACTGGTTAGCAGTCATTTAAATTGCTTCCAGTTTTTGGCTGTTATGTATTATGTTGTCTAGTACTTACTATATTCAACTATACATTTTTTGTTTTGAGACATGGTCTCTCTTTGTCACCCAGGCTGGAGTGCAGTGGCCTGATTTCAGTTCACTGCAACCCCCATCTCCCATGTTCAAGCGATTCTCTTTTCTCAGCCTCCTGAATAGCTGGGATTACAGGCACGCAACCTCACACCAACTCATTTTTGTATTTTAGTAAATACGTGGTTCCACCATGTTGACCAAGCTGGTCTCAAAATCCTGCCCCAAGTGATCTGCCCGCCTCTGCCTCCCAAAGTGCTAGGATTACATTTTTAAACCTTTGTGTGTCTTTCCTAAACCTGTAAGCCTGATAGCACTTGACTGGCCTGTTTTGTCACCAGTGTGTGCCTAGTACCTAGCAAATGCTTGCTATGGCTAGAAACGCAGTAAATCTTAAATGAATGAATAATAACTAACCCCATGTTGATTTCCAAATATCTCTTTCTAATGATTAGAGGCCAATTTAGATGATTGTAGAGGCCGGGAAAAGGGTAATTTTCTAACTTTTGGATAACATCAGCTCTAGTGGCATAATCTTCTGCATGTGCTTGTGTTTCACCTTGTTGTACCAACTGGAGATACTTCTCCAATTGGTATAACAATCATTCTGGGTTGGGGGAAGCCCATATTCCTTGAGAGTGGTTTGCTAAATGTCCATCTCTGACTTTCTAGAAAGTCTGAGAGCATGCAAAAAGTATGATAATATTATTTCACATTTATCTGGAGCTCAGGAAAAGAATCTTTGAAAGCTTTTGGGAAGTACCTTCCATACAGTTAAATTAGAGTCCGTGATTCGGGAACCCGTACCTGAATGGAAAACTAGGAAGCAGTTTCTGGATGGCATTACATGTAAATCTTGCCAAGCACAGAATCCTGCTTTAGGCTTTTGTCCAAGTAGCTTAATTCAGCATCTAGCATGCAAGTTTAGGCAGACTTTATTCTCCAGGCCAAAATTAAGGAGACTTGACTTTCAGAAACTGAGACTGAGAGTGCAGTGTGAACCAGAAGGGCTCTTTACCACCTAAGAAAGAGGTGGAAACTAGTGGTAGCTATGATGAATATGCTCTGCATCTGTTTATTTGAAACAGACACACTTTGCAAACATACCTTGGGTATGCAAAATATCTTTTGCAAAGAACTGTAATCCCCGTTGCTTCTTTATGAAATCATTAAATAAAATTAGAGAATCTGTAAACTTATTATTGGAAACTACAAGCCCATGGAGAGCCGTGGTGATTGTATTCAGTTCCTAGGGGGAGAAAAAGTCTAAGAAAAACAGAAGCTGAGGAAGGGGACTGTGAGAAGCCAAAACGAGGTACATGAGACTAATCTAGTAGTGGCTGGGAAGGGGCCAGGGTCTCCACATCCAACAAGCTCAGGGAGGGAGGGTGAAGCCCTTTTCTTCCCAAGTAGGTAGGCCTGGCTTCGTTTTACTCAATAATTTAAGCAAAATCCAAGAAGACTATAGCAAATAAATAAGTAATTCCCCCATAAACATGATATATTTATTGGAAGAAAACAAAATGAAGAAACCCCAAACAATGCAAATGAGCTGATTTTTGGAAGAGCCATTTTGGAAAAGGTGTCTGATGTGTGGGTCCTATAACAAGTGTTGGACTAGAACCTGCCTGCTTAAACAGGACAGGAAGGCTGGAAACAGTGATTCATTCCTATAATCCCAGTGCTTTGGGAGTCTGAGGCAGGAGGATCATTTGAAGCCAGGAGTTTAGTTTGAGACCAGCCTGGGCAACACAGCAAGACCTTGTTTCTACACAAACAAAACAAAAATTAGCTGGGCATGGTGGCATGTGCCTATGGTCCCAGTTACTTAGGAGACTGAGGCTGAAGGATCACTTAGGCCCAGGAGTTCAGGCTGTAGTGAGCTGTGATTGCACCACTGCACTCCATCCTGGACAACAGACACCCTGTCTCAAAAAAGAAAAAATAATAAAATTTTGAAAATAAAAATAAACAAAGTAGGAATAAGAATGGAGAGCAAAAAACAAGCTTTTAATAGAACTAATGGCAAGAGCAGGATGATTTCCTGAGGGCTGCAGAACTTCAGGGGCAACCAAGAGGACATTTAGTGCTCGGAGATAAGCCAAGCTGGAAATGACTCAGAAACAGGGGGTGGCTTAGAAAATGTCATTGCGAGGTAGGGTTGGGGAGAACAGTGGACTTGGTAAAGAGGCCGAGGGAATATTCCAGTTAAAGCAGAGGATAGAATTACTGAGAACAGGTGACTTTAGTTGTAGAGAGAAGAAATCTGACCTGAAAAGGAAGGTAGGCCAGAAAGAACTAAGCAAACTCGCAGGGCACAGTGTCTCATGCCTGTAATCCCAGCACTTTGGGAGGCCAAGGCGGGTGGATTGATTGAGCTCAGGAGTTCGGAACCAGCCTGGGCAACACTGTGAAACCTCGTCTCTACTAAAATAAAAAAATTAGCCAGGCATGATGGCGTTTGCCTGCAGTCCCAACTACTCAGGAGGCTGAGGCAGGAGAACTGCTTGAACTCAGGAGGTGAAGGCTGCAGTGAGCCGAGATCATGCCACTGCACTCCAACCTGGATGACAGAGTGAGACTCTGTCTCAAAAAATAAATAAATAAATGTAACTAAGCAAACCCAAAGACTTTAGCTAAATCAAGTCTGTTACCAGAATACAAATAAATTTGGAAGTATACAGAATCTGAAGCCACCTATTGAGGTATGTTCAGCTAATTTACATGATAACACTCAGCACCCATGACCCATTCCCTGGTGAATGTGAGCTGCCTGCTATCTCACTCTAAGGTAGTGTTTCTCCTTCTGCTTCTTCCATGTTCTTTTCCTCTCCTGTCTTGCATCTCATTTCCTTGAAGAAAAATCAAGTGTAAAGACTTTAGTTTAAAATGGCATCTAAATAATACCCTTTCCCCTATGAAGTCATGGAAAAAGTTAAAAAGGAACTCTAGCATAGACAAATTTTAGCCAAACTGGGAATGATTTCCACTAATGGAAGTATTTATGAAAGCAGCCAGAAGAGATAAATCAATCCATCATCTATGCTGTGCTATCAGAATTTAAGTTAAAAGATGCTTTCTGGGCAGGCACAGTGGCTCACTCTATAATCCCACCACTTTGAGGGGCCAAGGTGGGCAGATCATGAGGTCAAGAGATCGAGACCATCCTGGCCAACATGGCAAAACCCTATCTCTACTAAAAGTAAAAAAAATAGCTGGGTGTGGTGGCGTGCACCTGTAGTCCCTGGTACTCGGGAAGCTGAGGTGGGAGAATCACCTAAACCTAGGAGGTGGAGGTTGCAGTGAGCCCAGATCACGCCACTGCACTCCACCTTGGCTATAGAGTGAGACTCCATCTCAAAAAAATAAATAAATAAATGTTTTCTTTGCTCTTTCTGCCTCCTCTCAACTCTCCACCCCCACTGTCTCCCATGAGAATCACCCTCTTTAACATCATAATATGCACCTGCAGCTTTTTTGAGGCTCTCAGAACTTAGTTTCTCCCTTCTATTTTCTCTTGATTAACAGTTAACTTTTTACCATTGCTAGGAATTCTATATTTCCAAAAAAGATAAGCAGACACAAGTGTTGTTGAGTACATGTAATGGGAGAGCTTTGTGGCATTAGGTGGGGAATCGCCTTAACAAATGTCACTGTGGGAGATATGGTGCCTCCAAGAAGAGTCATTCAGGACAAGTAAACTCTATGGGGTGTAGTTTTTATGTATAAATTTAATTTATCACGTACCAGATAGTAGGCTTAGAATAACATCCAATTTTTGTCTAGCAGAATCACTGGTATTAAATACTTGGAATTGGGCTAGGGCAATTGACATGAAACTGATAGCAGCTGAGGTTCTGAGAAGAGATTTTTAGTCAGCACCCAAGTGGAGAGTGAGTGGTGCTCCACCGTGCTCTGCTCAATTCTAGTTCTGGAGGGAGGGCACTTTGGTTAAGCATGAGTACAGAGGGAACAACAGCAACTATAACTTGAAGGAAAAAGAAAATTATATGCCAAATGTGATAAATGGCATGTGCTCTGTTGTCAGAACCAGAGAAAAAGTCAGAAGAGTTTGGCTCAATCAGTAAAATACAAGAAGACTTGGTGTTTATGAAATTGGAGCAAAATGCAAGAGAATAGACTGGGTAATAGAATAGAATTACACCACTAAATGATAAGTTGTAAGAAAAGCCAAAGTGAGGGACTGATAACAGGAGAAAGGATTGCACATGTAGCAGGTGATAGTAACAGCACTACGGGAGTGTGTTCCTTCCCCGTCCAGGGGCTTCCTTTCCTTTGGGACCCTGTGGAAAGTAAACTGTGAGCGGGGGATGCAGCTCACTA
This sequence comes from Sapajus apella, assembly GCF_009761245.1. Taxonomy (NCBI): domain Eukaryota; kingdom Metazoa; phylum Chordata; class Mammalia; order Primates; family Cebidae; genus Sapajus; species Sapajus apella. The sequence continues at coordinate 4,255,624 of NW_022437020.1, read as the reverse complement.
CATAATGCAAGTCAGTCATTCAGTTTCTTAAAATTAATTACTGTGTTAGGCTGTTTCTGCCTCGCTATAAAGAAATACCTGAGACTGGGTAATTTACAAGAACATAGGTTTAACTCATTCATAGTTCTGCAGGGTTTACAGGAAGCATGGTGCTGGCATTTGCTTGGCTTCTGGGAAGGCTTCAGGAAGCTTCCAATCATGGCAGAAGGTAAAGGGAGAGCAAGCATCTTATGTGGCAGAGAGGGAGCAAGAGAGAGAGAATAGTGGGGGAAGTTCCACACACTTAACCAGACCTCATGAGAATTCACTATCTCAAGGACAGCAGCAAGCCATGACTCAAACACCTCCCACCAGGCCACACCTCCAACATTAGGGATTACAATTGAACATGAGATTTGGTGGGGACACATATTCAAACCATATCAAGTACATTTTTAAAAATTATCATTTTTAAGTGGCAGACAGAAACAATTGCAAGGAAGAATAGACAAATAGCTAGGAAGTGTCATCTGGTTGAAATAGCTTGCTGGCTTGGCCTGGAAAAAATAGGTATTATAACCCCAACAACAGTGTTTCTTCTGCCTCCCTTTCTAGGAACCATCCTCAAACATTCTAAGCAACCTGGAAGGGGAGATTAGAATAAAACGCCTAGCAGATATTTATGTACCTGCCTGTGACTAAGATATGTGTTTATCTGTGGTGGGTTGAATCATGCCCCTCCCCCCACCAAGAAAAGGTATACATGTCCTATTCCTGGGTACCTAAAAGTATGTTACTTTGCATGGCAAAAATTAACCTTGCAAATGTGATTAAGTTAAGGTTATTGAGATGGGGGGATTGTACTGGATTATCCAGTGTATCTACAAGGGTCCTTCAAAAAGGGAACCAAGAAAATCAGAGGTAAAGAAAGAGATGTAGGCTGGGGGTGGTGGCTGACACCTGTAATCCCAGGACTTTGGGGGCTGAGGTAGGCAGATCACCTGAGGTCAGGAGTTTGAGACCAGCCTGGCCAACATGGTGAAACCCCATCTCTACTAAATATAAAAAATTAGCCGGTGTGGTGGCAGGCATCTGTAGTCCCAACTACCCAGGAGGCTGAGGCAGGAGAATCTCTTGAACCTGGGAGGTGGAGGTTGCAGTGAGCTGAAATCATGCCACTGCACTCCAACCTGGGCCACAGAATGAGACTCCATCTCAAAAAAATAAACAAAAAAAGAGATGTGACTAAGCACAGATTTACACAAAATAAACTAAAATGCAATTTCAGAATTAAAGCAAAATTTGATCACCATAAAGAGTAGAAACTATACTGAAAAAAGGTAAGACAGAAAACTCTACTAGTGATATCATAAACCAACTTCATACACTGAAGAACTATCAAAGATGGTAGGAACATGGTATTGGTTTGTAAGAATATATAGACACTGATTAAAAAAATGAAGATAGACTCTTAGAATTTATACAGTTTCTGGAAGAAGAAGACAGGACAACCAGAGCAGAAACAATAGTTGAAGACAAAATTAAAGAAAATTTTACTGAATTTAGAAACAATCTGGATATGTGTATCAGATGGGCCCACAGCTTTTCAAGCAAACTCAGTGAAAAGATAATCAGGCTGAGAACAGTATTAAATTATTAAAGTAAATTTATCATATAAACATACAGGAATTTATTTTAAAATAGGAAAAAATTACCTGTAACAATATAAAAATGGTGACCATAGACATTTCTGCTGAAATGCTAAAGGTAATAGAGAAGCATTTACCTACATGTGTGGAAAATTTACAATGACTCATCTACTTTTGTCACTAATAAATCAGCTTTCCCCTACTAGATAAAGGCTTCATATGCACATTTTCAAATAGCCTCAAAACTGGTCATCCTTGTACCATAATTCTTGAAAAAAATATCACATTTGTGACTGACCAGTTAAGAAACTAGGAATAAGGACCAGGTGCGGTGGCTCACACCTGTAATCCCAGCACTTTGGGAGGCTGAGGCAGGCAGATCACAAGGTCAAGAGATCAAGACCATCCTGGTGAACATGGTGAAATCCCGTCTCCACTAAAAATACAAAAATTAGCTAGGTGCAGTAGTGCATGCCTGTAGTCCCAACTGCTCAGGAGGCTGAGGCAGGAGAATCGCTTGAACCTGGGAGGCGGAGGTTGCAGTGAGCCAAGATCGAGCCACTGCACTCTAGCCTGGGTGACACAGCAAGATCCCATCCCAAAACAAAAGAAAGAAAGAAAGAAATTAGGAATAGGGATTACATGACATTAAACAGCCCCATCCTCACTTTTGCAAGTTGGATTCCTATCTTAGAAATACAGATTGGGAAACCAGTTTACAGTATTATGTGTTGAGAGCTGTATCCTGCCACCTGGATACAGAATTGGCCCTGCCTAGCTATCCTTAGATGCTCCTAACACCACTCCCAGAACGCAGGAAGGAATGTAATCACTTGATAACTCGGCTCTACTACTACTTAAAGCAATAACCAATGATGCTCAGTTTCAGCCTTTATTACAGATGGTACCTCTACGTGTTTAGGAAACAATGCTCAGCTAATTAAGAACTATCACCTTCTTTCCTACTTTGGCTTTCTAGAAGACATACACAACAGCGAAAGGAACCACTTAGTATCCTAGCAAATTGCCCAGGGAAATTTTTGCACAACAGAACTTGAATGACCCAAGCCACTGACTTTCAGGTTTTCACTTTTGTTTTTGACTGAGAAAACTATTATGACAATCTTAAGAGTGGCAGTATCTCTCATGAAGCTTCATTTCTTCAAGATTTTTAATCATAAAAAGTACTATATGAGAGATTAATATTTTAATATGTTTCTTTGTACCTATACCCACATGTAGAAAAAAATACAAAAAATGTTTCCTTTTTGGCGGCACTATGTTTTTGTTATTCCTTCTCTAATCAGCTTGTAAACTCACTTTACCCTCTGCTCTTTCGCCTCCCATCAGCCCAGCTCCCCACAGGGAAATAATATGAATTATGCAGTGCTAATTCTTTCATATTTTCAAGCACATACATTCTTAAACAGTTATAATACTATGATTCTCTATGGGTGGATACAGATGGTACATGTGATTGTGTGTGCGTGTGTGTGTGTGTGTGTGTGTGTGTATGTGGTGTGTTTGTAAGTGATTATTTGTTTTCCCAAAATAGGCTATATACTTCCTCTACAAGTGTCTTCCTACTGAGTAGTTCTTCGTGGAATTCCATCTAAGTCCACTGATATGACTGTAATTTATTCTTTTTGGTTATTGAATAATATTCCATGACATGAATGTATTACACGATTCACTTTTTATGTGCCCATGAAGAAAGTTATGTGCTATCTATACATTTGTTCTATCACTCTTGACTATAGTATTTCAGGCTGAATAATATATACATACATACATATATATATTTTACACACACACACACACACACACACACACACTGCATATTTCCTAAAAGAAGAAGACTTTTATTTCTTATAATGAATTGCTAATAGTGGAACTGCTGAGTGGAGGAATATATATATACACATACACACACACACATGTGTATGTGTGTGTATATATATATATATGTATGTGTATGTACACAAATATATGTATACACACATATTTTTAAAATTTACAATATGTTATCAGATTGCTTTTCCAAAATGCAAAAAAGTCTTCACATTTTTACAAGTGATGTACCAATGTACCCTTTTCTGCACATTTCTGCCTGCCATTGGTGATTTTCTTTAAAAAATTTGCCTACTTGATGGATGTAAAGTGATACTTTACTATGTTGATGCTTTCATTTTCCTGCCACCAAGTGAGTCTGACCATCTTATTTGCTGATGGGCCATCTAGATTGGCACTTCTGTTGACTGACTCCTCACAACCTGTGGTCACTCTTTTCATTCTTCTATTGGGCTGTTCATCTCCATCCTGGCGTATGTTAGCTATTAACCCTTATTCTCTATTACTTTTATATTATAAAGATCTTTGTTTTAGCAAAACAGGCAGAAGATTAAAGGATGTGAAATTTACTCAATGATAAAAATGCTTAAAACACTCTATCTTGGAAAGATTTGCATTTTAATTGGTAGCAAGCTTAAAAAGAAGAGAATGAAGATCCTGGAGCACTCTAATCATCAAGGAAAGGGTATAAATCAAACTGCTCTGATGGCCTGATTTGCACTTCTACAGGTATTGAATCTGTGCAGACTATAGCACTCCACAACAATGCAGAAAAGCTGACTATGCTTCTGACTCTTCTAAGTACTTCATATAAGTGGAATCATAATGTATTTACCTTTTTGTCACTAGGTTATTTTATTTAGCACAATGCCCTCAAGATTGCTTTGTGTTGTGGCGTATGTCAGAATTTTCTTCCTTTTTCAGGCTGAATAATATTTCATTGTATATTGCATTGGACTTGTTCTATGTAAAATTTTTGATGCCACAAAAGAAGTAGCATTCAAATATGAATTTCCTTAGTGAGGCAATTTACTTCCATAGAAGGGTGTGGCTCCCACAGGGAACAATGGCAAATGTACCCCTGGACAAGGGAGGGCAAGGGGTTTTGATTCCTGACAGAGATAGCCCCCCACTGCTATGTAGTTCCCCTACTGGCTAGGGTAAGACCGCACAGTCTAGACTGATCCTGATTGGCTATTTTAAAGGGAGCAGGGGTTTGAGCTGGAGTGGCAGGGGTTGGGGGGTAGTTTGGTGGGAAGGACGGTTATGGGCAGGTCAGAGCAGATAGCCAGAGGTAACCTAGGTCAAAGCACAGGACAGAAGCAGGTAACCGGGGCAGGTGACCAGGATGAGTCAGGACGGAGTAGGGGACTGGGGTAACAGATGTGGACTACTGATCAGAACTGGGGGAAAGGTTGTTTACTGAAACTACAAGGAAGTTAAACTGTAAAATGAAGGAGAAGGAACTGAACATACTGACATACTGATTCTTTGAGAAGAAACTTGGGAGTTCACTATGTCTAACAGACTAAACATTTATGTCCGCCCAATATTCCTGTGTTGACACTCTCATCTGATGGTTTGGAGGTAGGTTCATTGGGAAGTAATTAGATAATAAGGGTGGAGCCCTCATCAGTGGGATGGTGCCCTATAAAAGGTCAAAAAGATAGCTAACTCTCTTTCAACGAAGAGAGAACACAGCAAGAAGTTGGCTGTCTACAACCCAGTAAAGGGCTTTCACCAGAACTTGATATGCTGGCATCTTGATCATCCAGCCTCCAGAACTGTGAGTAAATTTCTGTTGTTTATAAGCCACCAGTCTGTGATACTCTGTTATAGCAACTAAAATTAACTAAGACATATCTATGTACCACATTTTGCTTATTCATTTATCCATCAATAGACATTTGGATTGCTTCCACATTTTAGCTATTATAAATTATGCTGCTGTGAACATGGATGTGAAAATACTTTTTCAAGACCTTTTTTCTAGTTCTTTGAAGTATATACCCAGACGTAGAATTGCTAGATTATATGGTAATTCTATTTTTAATATTTTGAGGAACCACCAAACTTTTTTACAGTAACTGTATCATTTTACATTCCCACCAAGAATCTACAAGAACTCCAGGTTCTCCAAATATTCACCAATACTTGATATTTTGTTTTTTTCTTTTTGATATTAGCCATCTTGTGGGTGTGAGGTGATATCTCATCATGTGCTTACTTGCCATTTGTATTATCTTCTTTGGAAGGACCTTTTGTTTCAAGGTTCCCACAGGCTTGTCCCCACAAAAACCCCTGATATTCAGGGTTTTCTTTCTTTGCTTTTTTGTTTGTTTGTTTGTTTTCTCAGGAGATGGCTTCTTGCCCTCTTATGCAAGCTGGAGTGCAGTGGTGCAAGCATAGCTCACAGAAGTCTCAAACTTCTGGATTCAGGGGATCCTCCCATCTCAACCTCCTCAGTAGCTGAGATTATAAGAACATATCACCATGCGTGGCTAGTTTTCATTTGCTTTTATTTATTGTAGAGACAGATCTCCCTTTGTTGCCCTAGCTGATCTCAAACTCAAAAAGTCAGTGACAACAAGAGGTCTGTGGGCAAATACTCTTCTTAACATCTATGTCATATGGCCATTGGTGCCCAGTGTGGTACAAACGTAGGCTCCACCACTTACTACTTGCATAAACTTGGACAACTTAGATATGATACTCTCCTTATAGGATGGACCTTGACTTGCTTTTTTGTAAGATTAGAAAAATATCTTCAGAAGCTGTTAGTAGTATAAAGTATTAAATGTAAATGAAATTACTTTGAAGTGTCTTTAAAACATAGAAATGCTATTATTTTGACAACTTATCCGACAAGGCCAAATTTCATTCTGTGAGCTGGTCAGACCTGAAAAGGAATAATTCAACCCCTTTCTTGACAGAGATTAAGATAGCAATTTAAGTTCAGTTCCTGAAATATGTTTACACATTATAGAAACCTCTGCTTCAGTAAAGGTGTCTGACTTGGCTATGCTAGGATGGTCCTACTCAAAGTGTGCAATTCCTAAGATGAGGTATTGACGAATCAATATGCTCCCATTCCCCCACTGAAAATTTCTGAAAGCACAGATGAGCTAATGGCCAGTGGATGCATGGACAATCAGCCTTTTATAGATAAGAAACGAGGTCCTCCCGGGGGTGACAAGCAGTCAGAGCTTTGGCCAGAACCCCTAAATATAGCGTATGTTGTTCTCTCTACTTCCTTCTTAGGGTAGACAGGAGGTTTTTGTGCCCAGGAATATTGTTTCTGCTGTTTGCATTATATTTTTTAAGGCTGGAATATAAGTAATAGAATTAAATACATTGGTAGGCAAAGTGTGTTATGAATTGTGGCAGTTTTCTGAGTAATTTAAGCCAAGATGATATTTTTGGTTTGAGTAAGTAATATAATTCAGGCCAAAATGGCTTCCAAATTTGAATTGCCAAAAACAGTGCTAGTTCACCACTTCACTTGGCTGACATAGAGAAGGCGATCCCAACTTCTAAGATGAAATGAAATTTCTAGGAAAAATCAAAATCAGCCAGTACATTTTTTCTCTGGAGGGCATGGGAGGAAGAGACAAAATAGGGTCATTACAATGTTGCAATCTGTTAGTCATCCAAAAAGAAGAAAAGATGACACTTCCTCTATGTTCTATAAATTCTATTCCAGCTGCATAGACTGCACTAGAACTGAACACAGCCTCCGCCAAAATAAAATTTTTAAAAAAACAAAAAAACACCACCAACAACAAAAAACTCATAAATGACCCGGGACCACTTTAACGGCAAAGTGGTCATAAACCAATGCGTTGGAATTTCATCAATATGACATCATTCCCAATGTGACATCAGAGAGCCCACCCTCCATTTCCCTTCCAAATATCCCTCTCACACGCCCCCTTTCTTCTTAAAGAAATGATGAAGCTGCCTGTGCAGTACAGAAGGATAATAAAAACCTGTATCCCTTAAGCTGAATTCAGCCCAATGAACTGCACAAATAGCAATAACCAAAACAAAGCTAGCAGGAAACGTTTGCACACAGCATCTGTTATGATCGCATAACCACGAGACAGCTGTTTAATCCCAACTGTTAACAGAAGATCATTTGTGTGTTTGAAGAGCGATCCCATTTGGATTTTCCCCTTTATTTATTTATTTTCTAGCTTTTCCAAGAGTGAGGCTTTCTCAGCTGTAGGATGCAATTTGTATTTCTGGTTTTTTCCACTTTCACCTTCAGCTTCTGAATGAGAAGGGTGATGTGGTTTCTTAACTATAAATACTCAGAGGGGAAAGAGGACGGCTGTGTGGTCTCCTAGCTGAGCAGGGCACAGCCCTTTCTCAGCCTCCAGGGCCGGCTTTTGGCTCCCCAGAACATTCATAAACCATTGTGGTCAGATTATGGGAAAAGGCTCTCACATGAAACACATCTGGTGGTCTCAGTCAAATTCTAGTGAGGCTGAGTTTTCTAACCACCACCCAGGATTGGAAGCAATCCTTGTAAAGTTCAGTTCCAAAACACGAAAACAAAGTCATTAGGCTGACAATTGCTGTGAAAAGGTCAATGAAGGATGTCAGCAGTTTGGGTGGCCTGTGTGAGTACCCACATTGGAAGCCTGAACAGGACACCTAGATAGCTTATGATGGTGAGGGCTATGATCACACTTTCCTTTTTTCCATTTACGTCGCAACTCACTGCCTGCAGGCTCCCCAAATGTTCAGTAGAGAATATGCATGCTTTACTGTTGAATTGCAGCCAAAGTGTCACACAAGTGGCTGATGACAGTGACAAGCAGTACAGAGCTGCCCATGTGGTCCTTGGGCGAGAGGAATTGGCCATGAAAATCTGGACAAGCATTAACCTTGAAAGCTGCCTGAAATTAGCATTACATAAATCTTTCTTCACATCCTCTGTCTTTTAATATTTCATCTCAGCAAATACTCCATTTTGATCCCAACAGGATGATAACATGTATAATACTAAGTTTATCTTTCCAGGAAAAATGAAGCTCATGTCCTTCTAAAGCTTGAAAGTGAATGCCTTAAACCTGATTCTTAGGGCAAATTCATTTCTGGGTCAATATGAACCTTGGGAATAAAAGCGACTTTTCACTCCTCACTCATTTTCTGTTAAAACTTTTTAAAAATATAAATAGTTTAAGAGCAACTTACATCTCTTTGAAATGAGAAACACCATGATAATAGTTTCTGAATGATCTCTGAATTTCTTCTAAATATAAGAACCTCTTTTATTCTTTCTGGTGGTTCCACCTCCTCAATTTATTGCTTTTTGCTGCATCCCTTTCCTTACAAAGAAAAATTATACATAATTTTTGTATGATTCTATTTTACATTTTCTATGGAGACTGTCATGGATAATAATATCCTGAGATTTACTAAGAAAAACAAAATTTATCAGTGGGGGCAATCGTCAAAAAAATTCAGTGTTTAGGTCAGTCTGTGGTGTGATTTCTTATCATACTGAGATAAAGTGCTTTTTACCTTTAGCCTGACATTCTTATCACATGCAAAACAGTTTGCATCCCATAGCAAGGAGAGCAGTGACCATGGTCCCTTTAGATTATGGACATCCACCTTAATGTTCAACTTCCCCTACATGGGGCAAAATCACCAACATCTTTAATGAGAGAAAATCCTTTATCAACTGATTCATTTCCATGTTTTGTTTCTGCTGCTAGACAGGATATCCTGTAAGGTGGTGAAAAGGGAGGGAAATTTCGCACTATCCGTTTGTGATCTGCCATCATCATTACTAGTAGTATTATTATTTCTACTCTCAAGTTAGTATTATGTTTATCTACTGATTTTCATATATAAAGTCTATTTTTGGTAAATTCTTTTTCCTTCTCTCCCTTCCCTTTCTATCTTACTTCAGAATGATTGTTGGCAGGATTTGGAAAAGAGTTTATCTTTACTACATTAAGAAGTCATATTTTTTAATATTTGCTACTTCTGTTAAAACTAAATAATCAAGTAGTTATTAGGTACTCTGAGTTACTGAATAAGAACTGTAGTTAATTTTACTGGTTTTATTTAAGTGTAGGGCCAGTTGGGAAAATAGTTTTGAATGATTTTAAAAGAAGAAGGATTACCTACCCTAGCTGGAGAGAGAAATTCCAGAGTGTAAGCACAGAGAAGTTACAAGTGTCTATTAGATGCTCATTAGTCAGCAAAAACCAGGAAATAATCTCCTACTGTTTTGTGATCACCCCCAGTTACTGCCATAACAGGAAGCATAAATGAAAGGCAGATGATGTAAGAAGAACAGGAGTTTCAACTGGACACCAAGCTCTTCATGTACCACATCCACCACGATATTTATCTTGGCAAAAAGAGCCCAGTTAATCTACCCGACTCATGCTTGAGACCAGCCACATTTACTTATTATTAATTTTTTTTAATATCTTACACTTTGTATTCAGATAAAATATATAGATACAGTTTGCCATCTCTACCATTTTTCAGTGTCTAGTTCAGTATTTATATTCTATTTTTTTTCCATCATCCTTCCATCCCCTTGAACCTTCCAACCCCCTGGTAACCACAATTCTACTCTGTCTTTAGGAGATGTACTTTTTTAGTTCCCACATATGAATGAGATCATGTGAAATTTACCTCTCTGTGCTTGGCTTATTTCACTTAACATCATGGCCTCCAGTTCCCTCCATGTTGCTGCAAATTACAGGATTTCATTATTTGTCTAGATTATTCAGATTTGTTGCATGTTTGTCAAATACAAAATGCTGCATTTCAAGGCAGCATATATTTTTGAAACAAAGCTTGAGGATTTTCCTATTATATACACTTTAGTGTTTAGCTAATCCTAAATCAACCTGTCAACAACCACTCATCAAGAAATTATGATCTTAAAAACAAGCACATTGGAAGTGAGGATAGGTATAAAGAAAATTGCTCAACTACACCAGGGGGAGAAAAGCCCTGAGAAAATTAACCAACTCTGAATGAACCGAAGATTTTGTTTTACAAGGCAGATGCTCCCAGTGCTTCTATTACTTACTTTTTGCAAAATATGACTCAGAATGGCAGTCTCCTTGTAAGTTGGTCATTTTGAATGTAAGAAACAAACATTTTAAATGTGAGCAAACAAACAGAAAAACCTAAGTAAACAGACCATGGAAATGTAGGCTTAGGAATGTAGACAGTGTACCAGTAGGAAACCTTTAGTCCTGCTAGTCTGCAGTGCTGGGAAATGCCTCACTCTGCATTCCTTAGAAATTCAATGCATCCTTTCCTGGCAGAAGTCTCTCTCTCCCTTCCTCACCAGATTACAGTTACTACATCAAATCCACCTCCTGCCTGTCCCTGGGATGCCTGATTTTTCCATGTGGGTCCTATGTCCCATATCCTGTGTGGCTGTGACATTCAGGGTTCCAGCTCTGCTTTTTTCTAACTGTATTTGCCTTCAAGATTGGACCAGAAGCCAACGGGAGATTTTGTTTACCTATTTTCTACTCCTCTGATGATTTCATAGTAAGTCAGTTTTCCTTGTGACTCTGAATCATGAGTGCTACCTAAGAACTTATTCAACATCTTTTAATATAAGACACAGAGGATAAAATTAGGAGCACCCCCAAAATTTGCCTTCCACGCATACTTGGGAAGGCTTGTATCTGGGTTAAGTCTTGGAAAAAGAAAATATTTTCCATCTCTTCTAAATTATTGGAAAATTTTGGAAAATATTTACGTCCTCCCTTGTCTTCCTTGTCTTCAGGCCATCTCTTTACCCCGCACCCAGCAATATGCATGCAGTATGGGGACAAAAGTAGTGCCTTTCCAAGACTGGCTCATCTCTATTTGCCACCCATAAATTCAATTTGGAATAACAGTGTAATATGAATGGTATATTTAATTTTACTTATTAGGAAAATTATGGCCAGGCACAGTGGCTCACACCTGTAATTCTAGAACTTTGGGAGGCTGAGGCAGGTGGATCACTTGAGGTAAGGAGCTTGAGACCAGCCTGGCCAACATGACGAAACTCCATCTCTACTGAAAATACAAAAATTAGCCAGGCGTGGTGGTACACACCTGTAATCTCAGCTATTCAAGAGACTGAGGCAGGAGAATTAATTGAACCTGGGAGATGGAGGTGGCTGCAGTGAGCAAAGATCATGCCACGGCACTCCAGCCTGGGTGACAGAGTAAGACTCCGTCTCAAAAAAAAAAGAAAAAGAAAAAAAGAAACAAGAAAAATTACAAGGAACATTTTATACCTTGAAATACCTGCTTTGAATTCATTAATTACTGGGTTGCTTTTTCTTTATTATTTTAAACTAAATTGATAGAATTGATTGGTAATTTGGATATTGAAAACAGGAAGATTATTTTGACACCTGAGTCAAAGTATGTTTAATTTTTTTTTTAAAAAAAAATTTTTAAATTTTTTCGCTTTTCATGGAGCGAAAAAACCACTTTGAGAAAAATAATCTGACTAAGCATTTTATACAATCAGAAAAAAATAAATAAACTATGCCAGCCAATTCCTGATACTTCATTCCCTCAAACAACTGAACTGGTAAATGGAGGCAATTATCCTAAACACCTTTCCTTAATTACAGGGATGGCATAGGTAAGAAAATTCTGGGCCTAAATTTTTGCAATAATTATTTTAATTTGCACTTCGTTTTGCATGTGATGACACAGCCTTAGCATCGTGGTCACTTATAATTTTGTACTCAAACTATGTAGCTAAACACAATTGAAAGCAGAAATTCATCCAAAGGATATCTTAATATCACTACTAACTTGATTTTTCTCATCTTAACTCTTTTTACGGCATTTTCCAAATTTTCTATAATGAGCATGCATAACGTTTATAATTGTAAATGAATAAGCATATCAAAAATTATATTAAAATAAACTATCGTAATTTACAGAGTTTCTCAGTGGGTGGTCTGGGATAGGAGTTTGTTGCAGCCATCCTTGGAAAATACAGTCTGTCACAGAACACTTCTGTTAATATGTGGTACCTGACCACTTCCTCTCTTTGAAAAACCACAGGCTGAATTTTAGGAGACTTTTCTAGTTGGAAGATCTTGCACAAACCTGTAAGCTGATTTGCATGAACAGGGTGTTCCCTTAAAGGTGAGCTCTCTTCCCTGATCTGTTCCATGGGACTTGCTCCCTCCCCATAGGCAGCCCTGCACTCCTCAACTTCGGCCTACCTCTCATCTCTTTAATGAGGCAAGAACAAAAGCAAGGCGAATGGTTACTGTAAACTACTGCGATTTAGGCAGATCCTCAACACCATTTGGCTTTGTGTTGGGTACTGCTTTATTTATATTATTTATCGTCCAACTAAAAATCTGAAACAAAGTCTTGATACCCATTGTACCAATGAGGAAATCTGAATCTTGGAAAGAATACCTTGTGCCCAAGGTCACAAAGTCAAGAAGCAGAGACACATGATTTGCATCTAGGTCTGTCTGATTGCCAAACCTATACTTTTTCTGCTTCTCTCACTCGAAATTTACAATGCCATTGGAACTACTACCAGAAAATTTTAAATGAGGACTAAAAACCTTTCTGCAGTCTCTCAAACCAAGAGAGAGACTTCAGTTCACCAAACTCTACCTGGCGTGCGCATGCACGCGCACGCGCGCGCACACACACATACATACATACATACATACATACATTTACAACAAGAAAACAACAAAATCTTAAGGTATTACCAGATGAGTAAAAAATACGAGTATTTCGCCGGGCGCGGTGGCTCACGCCTGTAATCCCAGCACTTTGGGAGGCCAAGGCGGGTGGATCACGAGGTCAAGAGATCGAGACCATCCTGGTCAACACGGTGAAACCCCGTCTCTACTAAAAATACAAAAAATTAGCTGGGCATGGTGGTGCGTGCCTGTAATCCCAGCTACTCAGGAGGCTGACGCAGGAGAATTGCCTGAACCCGGAAGGCGGAGGTTGCGGTGAGCCGAGATCGCACCATTGCACTCCAGCCTGGGTAACAGCGAAACTCCGTCTCAAAAAAAAAAAAAAAAAAAAAAACCAAAAGAAAAAAAACGAGTATTTCAAAACTCCGTTCTCTCAGAACTCACTTTGAGGCACAGCCTTTTACTAAACTTTGTTAGGGAAAAGAAGGGAGAATGTAATGATTGAAATTATTTGGGGCCAGATATTTTACATATATCCTTTTATATTCTTCTCACACCCAGCCACTTTGATCACATGTCACTTCAGAAGAGCTCAGAGAGGTAAGTACTTTACTCAAGGTCACACAGTCAAGAAGCCACAGATCTGGGATTCCAACTCAAGCTCTTTTATAATCCAGTTTGGGGCAATCTCTTCCAGTGCAGAGTTTCTCAATCTCGGCACTACTGACATGTTGGGTCAGATAATTGTTGCATGAGGGCTGGACGGGGGATGGGAGTGGAGGTATCGTCTGTGCAT